>NC_000074.6:65818721-66053721 GCF_000001635.26 Mus musculus | reverse complement strand
TGGATGTTGTTCACTCTACTTAACTAGACAAAGGTTGTCACGAGGATTTATAGCCTCAATGTTTTGAATTTTCTTTGCAAGCATATCCTGTGACAGTTAGTTTTGTCTTGACACACTCTGGAATCACCTGAAAAAGGGGCCCCTGAGAATGCCCAAAGGGCATATTCTTGATTGCATTGGTGGAGGTGGGGAATCCTTTCTATAGAGGGTAACACCATTCTTTGGGAAGGAATGTGATCCCAGATACTAAGAGTGGAGACACTGAGCTGTGTGCAAACATGAATGCATTGCCTCATTTCTCTTTGCTCTGGACTGTAGGTGTACTGTGATGAGCTGCTTCAAGTATTATCTTGATTTCTCTGCAAAAATGATCTGGAACCTTGAATAGAAGTCAAATCAATCTGTTCTCCCTTAAACTGCATTTATCACAGGCACATGGAGGGAAACTCAGATATAGCATATGAAGTCAGCATGAGGGATTAATAAGTCTGCATTTTCAACTGTTATAGTTGCTTGCTTGCTTTTTACATTTCATCAGAAATGGAATTTTAGGTTTGAGTTTTAATTTATAAAAAGCTGATATGGTCCTACAGTTTTAGTTGTTACAGAGAACAGTACTTGCTAGAATCCTATAGTTTTATTCCAGTGTTTAAGCCCCACTTCCTTGAAATTCCTGTAGTCAGTTTTCTTTGCACACATTTCTCACAATTTCTCTACCACTCTAGGAGGAAATTCCTGTCATTCTTACTCACAAATTGCACTTAAAACCATGGTACTGCAGCTGGAGATGTAATTAGGATGTAGAGTGTCTAACTAGCATATACAAGGATCTGAGATCCATCCCCAGGACAGGGACTCATGGAGTCTAGCTCACAGAAGTGCTATTCAGTATTGAGGGTGGTTTTGATAAATAGACAAGAGTGGAGAAGAAAGACTTTTATCCAGAAGAACCACTTATAATCTGACACAAAGCTGTCCTAACATCACCGCCTCTGCTGGTGGACACTGTCACTCTGAGGTCTTCCCTTGTGACATTTTCTATTGTCCCGCAATGTTACTGTCATCAGAACTGAAGTGCACAATTCAGCTTATCTCAGGCTTAAATGTTAATTGACTAGACTACTGGCTTTAACCCCAGCAGGAGCTGGGTGTTCATTTAACATTTGCCCTGCAGGGGACAGCAGGCTTAAAAAGCAGCCCTGAGGTTGTTTAGTGTTCAGAACTCCAGGCAAGGGAGCTCTGCCTTTGATATGTTACTCACACAACCATCTTTGACAGATGTTTTTCAAATTTTATAAAACAGTCTATGGAACTCTTCTAACTCTTTTTTTTTTTTTTTTTTTTTTTTTTACTTAGAAAGAAAGGGTATCCAAATTTATAAACCTGTCAATTAGAAGTGACTTTTACAGCCTCTTTAAGCAACACCAAAATTGGTTTTAATTGTGGAATAATTTTATTTCTACAAACATTTTGACAAAATTGCTAGGAAATATAATTTAATGAAAGCAACAATCACTTTTATATAATCAATCAATTAAGACAAACCTTTTAAAATAGTCTTTCTTTACCTAGTAGTGCCTCCGCTGAAGACAAGGGTTTTAAAACTGAAGGAAATAACATGACTGTTATGAATGTTTTCAGAGAAACATGTATTTGAGAGAATATGTCTATAATAGCAATAAACATTTTAATTCTCCATTCATCAGCACATGCATGGAATAAAATGTCAGGTCAAAGGGAGGTTTTTTGTTTGTTTGCTTTTTAGACAGTCATTAAATTCAGGAATGTGAGTATCAGGTGTAGATCTGGCACCAGTATCTGAATAAAAGTCTCTTTTTGTTAAAATGTATTAATAATCAGACTGGTGAATCTCTGAACGACCTCAGACCTATAACTTTTGGGGGCTCATCTAGGATTTGGCTATTCAGCAAGAAATACCTTCTTTTCTAGCTGGCCTTGGGACGCTGGAGACTTCTGGTATACTGGGAACAGAGAGACCCAACATTTAGATGGAATCACTGGCAGGTTCTCAATGCTTAGATTTCAGAAAGCCTCAGGAGGTTCATGGAGCCTTTTTTATCACCTTTGTGAGACTTGTGGATTCAGCGCCTATTACCAAGTCTGAGAGACCACCAGGACTCTGCTGGCTGTCATTTGGTTTTTTTAGAATATTGTCTGTTTGTTTGGAGTTGGATGGTTTGTGGTTGGTGTTGAATCTTCTTTTTTTAATGGAATAGGCCAACTGTGACATGCACCCCCTACCCATACACACACACACACTCCTCTCTGGCTGCTGCATCTGTAAGCTTTATCCTGCAGCATCCCTATCTATTTCCTGGCTCGATTTCTTATCTCTAAAGCTTCGTTGTTCTCAGCTTACTCCACACCTTCACCTTATTCACTGGATAAAGTTTTTCAGAAATTCAGGTGTCTTTTAGGTATGGCAATATTAAATTGTTTTATGCTGTTCTACTTCAATGAAAATCTGGCTGTGGGATTGATTAAGGTTCCCCCTCTTCTGGGCACAAGCATGCCTCCTTAAAAGTTTCCTTTAAAATTGCTGTTCCACATCAGGTGGGCCGACTATGTGACAGGGAAATAAAAGAGGGAAACAGGACAAAAGGTTCCATTATCCCTAATGGAGATTATTCTTACTCATCACTGCTCCACACTTTGTCTCCATATTTGCTCCCATGAGTATTTTGTTCCTCCTTATTAGAAGGACCAAAGAATCCACACTTTGGTCTCCCTTCTTCTTAAGCTTCATAAAGTCTGTGAATTGTATTTTGGGTATTCTGAGCTTTTGGGCTAATATCCACTTATCAGTGAGTACATACCATGTGTGCTCTTTTGTGACTGGGTTACCTCACTCAGGATGATATTTTCTAGTTCCATTCATTTGCCTAAAACTTTCACGAAGTCATTGTTTTATATACTTGAGTAGTTTTTCATTGTGTAAATATATCACATTTTCTGTATCCATTCCTCTGTTGAAGGACATCTGGAGTCTTTTCTGCTTCTGGCTATTATAAATACGGCTGCTATGAACATAGGGCAGCTTGTGTCCTTGTTATATGTTGGAGTATTTTTTGGGTATATGCCCAGGAGTGGTATAGCTGGGTCCTCAGGTAATACTATGTCCAATTTTCTGAGGAACCACCAGACTGTTTTCCAGAAGAGAAAGTGGAGAAGAGCCTCAAACACAAGAGCACAGGAGAAATTTTCCTGTACAGAACACCCATGGCTTATGCTCGAAGATCAAAAAAATAGACAAATGGGACCTCAAAAAATTGCAAAGCTTCTGTAAGGAAAAGGACACTGTCAATAGGACAAAACAGCAATCAACAGATTGGGAAAAGATCTTTACCAACCCTACATCTGATAGAGGCCTAATATCCAATATATACAAGCAACTCAAGAAATTAAGCTCCAGAGAACCAAACAACCCTATTAGAAATGAGCTAAACAAAGAATTCTCAACTGAGGAATATCAAATGGAGGAAAACACCTAAAGAAATGTTCAACATCCTTAGTCTAATGGCTAAGAAGTGCAAATCAAAACAACCCTAATATTCCACCTCACACCAGTCAGAATGGCTAAGATCAAAATCTCAGGAGACAGCAGATGCTGGGGAGGATGTGGAGAAAGCGGACACTCCTCCGTTGTTTTTGTGATTGTAAGCTGGTACAGTTGTTAATTTCAACTTGTCTTCTTGGCACAATTGCTGCAGGCTACTATCTCCTGCCTGGAAAATGTGCCCTTATCATTATTCCTAGCTCTGTACCTCCCACCTGCCCTACACTCTATTGGCTAGTCCCATCTAGCCCCTGCTAGACACCCCTGACCACCTGCCTGTAGGAGCAGCCTGTGTGGTCACTCTGTTTTGAGATCTCATGTGGCTCTTCAACCCTTGTCCATCAGAAGCATGGCAGAACTCTTATCTCTCCTTCCTCTTGTCTCCCTTTTCCTCCAGGCACCCAGAAGCACCTCCCTGTACCTTCCACCCAGCAATTGGCCCATGGCTTACTTTACTGATAGATAAAAAACTAAAAACTAACTGGGAAACAGGACCTTAGCATGAGAACCGTACCTACAAAATCTCTTGTGTGAGGTTTGTTACATGGTGATACAACTTTGCTCCCAATCACCATAATACCTTTGTGCCAGAAAATCTTTTTTTTTTTTTTTTTTTTTTGGTGCTGTGACACAGATAGGCTCTCCTGGTGCCTGTGCTCCCTCTTGGGTGGGACAGAGCCTTTTCAGGACCCTGCCATTCATCTCTAGTCCACCAATGAAAGCCTCACCTATTACTTGGCACCCCATCTACTAGCTGCAATTTTATGTTTCCATGTTGGATTGTGTAGAGGCTTTTATGAGTCAGCGGGAGTGGCAGCTGAGCATTCAGAACTCTTCTCATACTCTTGACCCTTTCCTGTGGATGAGGCCTCATTACTGAGCTCCTATGTTTTTTTTTGTTTGTTTGTTTGTTTGTTTGTTTGTTTTTGCTTTCTGGCTTCATTAAAAGCTCTGGTACCAAGTCTCTTCAGGCTAATAGTCCTGACCCAAATTGAGTTTGAGCACATCCTTTTCTTCGGATCTCTCTCTCTCTCTCTCTCCCTCCCTCCCTCTCATCCTTGGGGATGATAGCATTCATAACTTCCCATTCCCCCTTGTGATGTTTTTTAGAAAACCTCCACCCTGTCCATCTAGCACATGCCCTAAGGTAGGGGGTCCCAAAAATTCACTTTTGCAATAAAATCTGGCATTAATATTCCAATAACTAATCCAAATGGCCACAAGGCATTCCAGATCCCAATATTATTCAGGACTTTTACAAGTACTGCAAATTATTAAGGAAATGAAAAGAGATTCCCTATATTCAAGTTTTTACTTCTGTTCCGAGCTTTTTTTTTTTTTTTTTTTTTTCTTTTGTCTGCCCTCCACCAACCGACAGCACATTTTGTGAATGTTCTGTCTTTTTAAGTTGCTGATGGTAGGTCTGTACGTTTATTGAGGGTGTGGGAATCTGGCAAAGCAGGGGCGGAGAGAGGAGTAGGCCAGTTACAGACTGCACACAATCCTCACTGGCTGTTTCCTCTCTCAGCTCCCTCATCCAGCTTCCGCGGTAGCCAAGGCTCACTTTTCTTCCTATCTCTAAATCTTCTTTGTTCTCAGCTTGCTGGATTTAGTTGTGAAGAGATTTGGGTATCTTTTAGATATGGGTAATATGCTGCTCTGCTTCAGTGAAACGTTGGCTATGGGGTTTGGTTATGGTTTCCCCCCTCTCACTAGATTCAAGTGTGCTTATTTAAAGGTTTCATCCAAAATCTTTGCCCCGTGTCAGATGAGCCATCTGACCATTTGACAGAGAAAGAAGAGCAAAAGGTTGGACAATGACGCAACGTTTCTGTACCTCAAGATTTGTTAAGTATATTGGACATGGTTTAAAAACCTGTAAAAATCTGTATTTTACAGATTGTTTAGGATTAACTTAAAATTCCTAACTTAGGGTATTGGTAGTTAAAGAGCTATGCACAGATAATCTTACAGGAATCATGTGAGTGGTGCCA
This sequence comes from Mus musculus, assembly GCF_000001635.26. Lineage (NCBI taxonomy): Eukaryota > Metazoa > Chordata > Mammalia > Rodentia > Muridae > Mus > Mus musculus. The sequence continues at coordinate 66,048,150 of NC_000074.6, read as the reverse complement.
TTTTAGCATACAAGCAACATATGCTTTGCTTACATCTTAGCTTCTGTCCTTATTAGGATGGAGACAGCCACATGGGCTCTTCCACATCATACAAAGGTGCCTGAGATGTCCAAGAGCCTGAGAAACGGTCGTCCTTGGCCTCCTTGCAGGCTCAGGGACCCCAGCCAACTCCGGCAGATTCCACAGGAACCGCAGACTGCACCTTCACCACCCCAGGAGTGGTATCCTGTGACTTCTCATAGGCCTAAGCCTGCCCAGAAGCAGCCTTGGGGTGCTTGAAGTCAAACTTCCTGCATCTGCCTCACCCAGCAGCCTGAGCAGACATGGGATCCCACTTTTGACCAACACTAACCCACCCTCTAATCTCTACATACAGAAGGGAGTTTTTTTCCATCTCTGCATTCAAAATCAATGGACACCAGATGAAAGGAGGATGTCACTGGAGAACTGTATTATGACCTGCTCAGCAAGCAACCAGAGGGAATGATCAAAATACAAAGAGGATACATGGATACATCCCAGTCTCTCAACATCTAGGTACAGAAAGAAATAGATGATGTGTTTCAATATTCATCAAAGGCTCTTACCTCCCTAAGGTCGCCACTCTTGGATAACAGCAATCCTTTCTCTCTGTCTTTATGCTAGCTCCATCTCTTGTTTCTGACACTAACCTACACATATCACTTATTAAATAATACTCTGCCTGGCCACTTTGGAGAATGTTCATTGTATGTCCCTCTCAGCTCAAACTCGCAACCAACACTTGTAGCCTAGCTTATTGGTCTACCGAACTTTCTAACCACACTGCTCATTAAATGGTCAGAATATCACCACTGTACCTTATATGTCACACATTTTTCTCTTTAGTATTGCAGGCTGCTTTAACTCCCAGAACTTACTTTATGGGCACACTGGATTCTTTAAATTGTAATAATACCCTAACTCTTAGCACTACTACCAGGCACCTATGCCCAAATGTTCATAACAGCTCCATCTTTTGTGTCACTCTGATTTACCACTGCTTACCTGCTGGATTGTCTAAGACTTGTTCCCTGGTGTTCCTCTTTCCTAAATTAGGAGTAATACTCTGTGATGAACCCTTGGTGGTTCTCATCTTCAGAAAGACCCCCAACTGCTGGACCAAATCAGTCTTACCAACTAGGGACAAATTAACTCACTGTCTACCACAGTTATACAAAACCAGCAAGGACTAGATCTACAAACAACAAAGAAAAGTGGCCTTTGCCTCTTCCTCAGGGATGAATGCCATTTCTATGTCAACCAATCAGATATAATAAAAGACAATATCCAAGAACTCCAGATACGTCTCCAAAAAAAAAAAAAGTAAGAAACAGTTTTATGCCCCTCACTGAATGCTGCCTTTCTTAACGCTCTTTATTCTTTCCCCAATCCTGCTAATTGCTCCCTGTCTTATCATTTTGTCAAGATTTCTTTAACAGCATATTCAAGAGATTTCTAATCAGGCCTTTAATGGATTGTTATTACAGGATTATCAGTCCCCCTTCCCCCACCTGTGGAATCATAGGCCTATAATCACCAATTACACCCGATGGTGAAGATAAGGCTTGTCCCAGGGACTTTGACACACACAGAAAGCAGAACGTAGTCTAACAATAACATCACTCTCTATCCTGACCGATGATTAGTTATCAATAGCAAGCAAAAGAGGGAGAGATCTATGGTAACAGGCCACTTGAAAAATCACCCTGCCCCTGAACAGTCCCCAAACCTAAGGCTTGGAAATCCCACTTCCATGGCTCAGGGTTAAAAAGGCAAGCAATATTTTCAACCATTCTCTACAGATGCTTTAAAGACCCTAAACAATCCCTGCTGCTCTGACCAGCCCGCTGCTATTTCTAGTTTCACTCAAAGGCAGCCACCATTCTGTGTTTCTCCCTTGTGTGAGGTTTGTTGCTTGCTGTGACTTTTTGGTATTCCTTGACTCCCAATTGCCAAGATTGTAACTTTATTGGGTATGGTTAAAGATCTGTAAAATCTGTAACTAAAAGTTAATTAAAATTTATATAGGAAATCTTATTTCACTACAGAATACTGTATGTTTAACTTGGACTCAACTCTTTTTTTTTTAATGGATTTTTTTATTGGTTATTTCCCAGTTTTCCCCCAACAAACCTCCATCCTCTCCCCCTCCCCCACCTCTAAGTTGGTGCTCCCCTACCTGCCCACCTACTCCTGCCTCAGTGCCCTAGCATTCCCCTAACCTGAGTCATTGAATCTCCACAGGACTGAGGGGGCTCCCCTCCCATTGATCTCTGACAAGGCCATCCTCTGTTACAGATGCAGCTGGAGTCATGGGCCCTCCATGTGTACTCTTTGGTTGGTGGTTTAGTCCATGTGCGCTTTGGAGGGTCTCATTGATTGATACTGTTCTTCCAGGGATGGTTCAGATATGGGATCATCTTTTTTTTTTTTTTTTTTTTTTTTTTTTTTGTATCAATGAGCTTCCAAAATATTTTGGACTAGGGTGGATTTTTGTGTGGTAATTCTAGTATAAGAATAAGAATAACAGGCTAGAGGAAAAAAATCATAAAATAAGGCTTATAAAAATGGGAAACAACACTGAAAAGGCTATGATGATTAGAACCATAGTAATTTTTATTTCTCAATCAAGGAAACATAAATAAGGTTCTGTTTAACGTGTTCAGTAATCTATGCTCTTTTTAAAAATATGTATCAGTTACATGTCTTCAGGATGTCAGCTTTATCTCAGTGTGATGTCACGGGTTAAACCAAAATGTTTGTCTTTGAATATTCTCTAAATCCATTGAGTCTGCAAATGTCAGTGGTTTGATACATGCAAAGATGCTTCTAGTAATTTTGCAAATTTGTCATTTTCGCTTTGTGTGGAAGGCTATGGCTAGATACATAGTTGAGCTAATAGAATAGCCACACTCAGGCCCCAGAGGACTAGCCTGAGAAATTTATTTAAAAAGGCTAATTTGGAAAATGATGCCAAAAGCAGAGCCAAACAGGAAAGCTCTGTAAAAGAAGCTGCTTCAAAAGAGTCAGTGCAGGTCAGCTCCTGGCTTATAGACCAGCAGAGGGCAGGGATGGAAATGGAGAGGAGCCTGAGGAAAAGAAGGTCCAGCAACAGGCCCAAATGGGATCCAGCTCAAGGGGAGGTCCCAAGGCCTGACACTATTACTCAAGCTATGGAGCACCCACATGATGGGACCTATCATGATGAACTCGAGAAGACCCAACAAGCAGCTGAAAGAGTGAGATGCAGATGTTTGCATGCAATCAATGGACAGAAGCTGCTGACTCCTGTGGTTGAATTAGGGAAAAGCTGGAAGAAGCTGAGGAGGAGGGTGACCCTGTAGGAGAACCAGCAGTCTCAATTAACCTGGACCCTGTGATCTCTCAAATACTGGACCACCAAACAGACAGCATACACCAGCTAATATGAGGCCCCCAAAATATATACAGCAGAGGGCTTCTGGGTCTGGGTTTGGTCAGAGAACATGCATCTAACCCTCAAGAGATGGAGGCCCCAGAGAGTTCAGTGGTCTAGTGGGGGTCTCATCCTTCTGGAGGCAGAGAGGTGGGAAGGAGGCATGGAATGTGGAACAGTCAGAGGGTGGGCCTGGAGGGGAATAAAATTTGGAGTGTAAAATAAATAAATAAATAAATACCAGCAGAGGTGTGATGCCATAAAATAAGATCTGAGCAGAGTTTTGGACTGACCAAGATGTCAGCAAGCTGCATTATTCTTGATAGAGAATAAGAGAGGCTCTAGAAACAGGGTGAACTTAATGAAAAGGGATAAAGGGAAAATATCTATGAGGAAGGAGATGAGGAGCTAAGGACTAAGGGCCACAGCTATGTGCAGCAAAACTGAGATATTTCTATCTTATGATGCAACAAGACAATGTCCAGGCAGTTTTAAGAAGCCCATGGGATATCTCTTACTCAATGTCTATTCAGATCAACCGAAACTGACTTAAAATTTTATATCTGGCCTCTTTGTCTTTGTTAAACTTTGTTAAGCTTTAATTCGTTGGACAAACTAAGTCATAAAAATTGTGATATTCTGTATTGACACACTATAAAAACATCTAAAATAAGATTCACAGTCTCTCAATGGGCTGCATTATGATTTGATGTTTCATTTTGCTACTAAAAGAGCTTCAATTCAAGAATTATAATTATAGTTAATCATAAAAGCTGCTCAGATCTTTTGTATCTGGCAGCTGAGGACTGATGCTGCCCTGTGTGGCAGTCATGCTGTCCAGCATGGCCACTGGAATCTGAAGCCATTCTGTCTCCAAGGGGATTGCTGAGATTCTTAGGAGGAGCCTGTGGCAGTCATCTTGGTACCCAGGAGGTCATTGTCATTGTACTGATACAGAGCCCATTTGGTTTATACTTTCTGCTTAGATTTATCCTTCTCAGATTTCTGATGGTGTTGATAGCTAACTGAAGCTTTATTTGTTTAGCAGCAACTGTCTGGGCAATGCATTTCATATATGAAAATCCAAGTCTTGCTTTTTCTCATGCTATTAAGTTTCCTAGTAAGAAAGTCAAACTCACAAAAGAGGTTTCCATGTGACTTTTACTATTTTTCTGTCTAGATGAACTTGTTTGGCCATAACCACTCTCAATAATGTCTCTTGTGTTTCATAATAAATGATTGAATGGGAAAATATTTGAGGTTTATGTACGTTATAAGGGTCTGAGAAAATACTACTCTATTACTATTACTACAACTACTACTGCTATTACTACTGCTACTGCTACTACTGCTACTAAAACTTAAAAATATATATATGATGCTAAGATTTCAAAGTTTCAGAGTTTTAACACATTAATCAATAGAGTTCTGGCTAGCTATCAGTTGGGATTTGGTAAAGCATCGACTACTATTATAGTCACAACCTCAAATTTTAAATTTTTTCCTTTTTTTTTTTTTTTTTTTTTTTTTTTGGTTTTTCAAGACACGGTTTCTCCGTATAGCCCTGGCTGTCCTGGAGCTCACTTTGTAGACCAGGCTGGCCTCGAACTCAGAAATCCGCCTGCCTCTGCCTCCCGAGTGCTGGGATTAAAGGTGTGCACCACCACGCCAGGCTAAATTTTAAATTTTTATTTGTTTGTTTTCTAAGTATAAACAAAAAGCTCTCATTATAATAAAAACCATCTCTGAAAATATATATACAGACATACACATATATGTGTATATATGGCACATGTGTGTGTATACATACAAATACAATTATAAGATAATAAATATTTAATTTAAAAATCAAAGGACCATTTTCACAACTGAAGACATTAAATCAAGAACACCCTGGCAAGTGCAATAATGGTTCAAGATGGTCTTGTAGAAAGAGAACACTTGTATTTTTAAATCTTTCTAGCCAGCTAGGGTAGAGAGAAACATGAATTTCCTAGAATTGGGAACAGCTGTATCTGCTCTTGAGGCAATAGGCACAGCTATGGTTGATGTCAAGTACAAACATTAGGACATCAAATAACTCCTAATTTATTTGCATTAGAAGAATCTCTTCCTAAAGTAGAACAGGTTGACTCATTATCTGAGGAAGTCTTACAACATGGTAGGTTGTTTGATCTGCTTTATACAGAACACGGTTATTGCATGTCCTTGGGGAAACTTGCTGCTTCTATGTCAACTACTCAGGAATTAACAGGGATAATTTTTCTGAAATTCAAAAATACCTCAGAGAGACAGAAATGGCCCTAGGGGAGGAAGTAAATGGGTACTTCAAGACTAGTACCTCTTCTGTTAGCCATTGCAGAGACCTTAGCTCTCCTGCTCCTGCTGATGAAGGTTGGCTTCTGCTTCATTAATGCCTTAACCAGATATACAAATTCACAATTGGGAATTATTATGCTGATATTAATTAAGTCCCTATGTGAAGAGGTAACCAGCACAGAATCAAGAAATTGACTCTAGTTATAACTCAAGGGGAGAATGTGATGGATAACATTATGCTGATGGCTGACTTTATGTTTAAAAGATTAAAGTATCTGTTCTTAAGAGAAATATAAGGCAAAACTAGACCTTAAAAAAGGTTAAACTCTTCCCTGCTGTTTTCTGCTTCTGAAAACAAACTAGCTTTGCATAGAGGACCTTCTGTTTGCATGAGAATAAACTGTAACTTTGCATTCTTGGTCTTTACAAACCTAAGACTGAGGTGGCTGTGGGCTGCACTAGGCAATCTGGACCTGGTAGGACCTAATGGTTGCCTTGTGCCATGTACACTAGGAGGCTGGAATACTGGGAGGAAAATTATATTATTCCATTAAAGTTATCATTATTTTTCCCAGCTCTTTAGCACAGCTTACAATAGATCTGTCTTCCTGAGAAGTGGCCTTGCCTTAATTTTCCAATTGTCTCTTATTTCTAATAAAAATGTTACTGTTATTACTTTTATTATTATTAATTATTTTATTTACATTTCAAATATTGTCCACCTTCCCAATCTCCCCTCTGTAAATCTCCCTCATCTTGCCTCCTCTTTGCCTCTAATCTGAATAAAAGCCTCTTCTTTGTTAAAATTTATTAATTGTCAGACTCGTGAATCTCTGCATGACCCCAGACCTATAACACTCACATCAAAGCTGGAGAAAGCTCTCTAACATCTGTAACCCTAGAGCTTTATGGGTTTGTAGGAAGTGCTAGGCAAGAGCTAGGTTCTGTGAGAGACCTTAGCCTCAGGAGAGGAACCTGACAAGGAATAGAGCAGAACAACAATGTTGTTCGTCCTGTTGAATGCACAGACAAATGGACACACACACACACACACACACAGACACACACACACACACACACACACACAAGTACAAGGCAATAAAAAATGCAATTGAAAAGTAAAAGGCCCACTTCATTAAATCAAGAACCTCTGCAAGTGTAATACAAATTACTAGATTTTTCCAAGCTATCTTATAAACACAACATAATTTCAATATAAATAAAGCATTTTTTTCATTTTGGTTTGTTAATGTTTCTTAGGAATGAAAAGGTAAGAGTTAATGCCATCCAATAGTTTGGGAGAAATGAAAAAACAAACACATAAAATTGAATCAACAATTAACAGATTTGGAAGTTTTATTTTGTTACATGGTCTATTACACAGCTTCTGCTATTTTTGGTTCTCTCTGTGTTTCTGTTGTTCTGTGGAGACAGATTGTATTCTCTGCAATACCCTGGACTCCCTAAGCTATTACTGCAGAGTGTTTAAGTTGACTGTGTTACACTGTGTGTTTTAAAGTCAGGATGGTGGCCCTGACTGTCTAGTGAGTATGTTCACCAATCTGGAATGGGTGAGAGTGTACATTTAAAGCATTTTTTTCTTTTAAATAGGTGCAGGTAGGAGAAGGAGGTTGGAAAAATAGGCTGTGTAGGAAAAGAATTTCAGCTAAACCTGCAGAGGCAGTCAGGACACTGTAATCCATATTAAGTTCCTTCAATATTTAAAGTTAAATTTTCAGATAGGAGTAAAGCAGCAACCTAACTTATTCAAATAAAACAAATACATATTTATCTTATATAAACATTAGCATATAAGAAAACAAGATGGAGGGAGATGAAGAGTAAAAGAAATTAAAATTAAGAAGGAGCCAAAACTTTTTTATGAGGTTGTAATGAAAACAGCCTTTCTTTTTTTTTCCCATTTTTAATTAGGTATTTAGCTCATTTACATTTCCAATGCTATACCAAAAGTCTCCCCATACCCACCAACCCCCACTCCCCTACCCACCCACTCCCCCTTTTTGGCCCTGGCGTTCCCCTGTACTGGGGCATATAAAGTTTGCAAGTCCAATGGGCCTCTCTTTGCAGTGATGGCCGACTAGGTCATCTTTTGATACATATGCAGCTAGAGACAAGAGTTCCAGGGTACTGCTTAGTTCATATTGTTGTTCCACCTATAGGGTTGCAGTTTCCTTTAGTTCCTTGGGTGCTTTCTCAAACAGCCTTTCTATGACCCTCCTCCTAACTCATGATTTCATCTTAAACCTGGTAAAATATAAAAGTTGTAGAAAGAAGCATCCACCCCCACAGACCCATCAAGGTCACGAAAACCTAGGAAAACCAGGAAATTCTCACAAAGTGGAGGAACCCACAGAACCACGGTGGGAAGTAGCATGATATCTGAGCTGAGAGGCAGGACCAGAAAGTAGACGTTAGGCAAGAATCACAGCAACCCAAACAAGCTTCAGTCTTCAGGTCAAAATAAGTCTCTAACAGTCTCCTCACTGGTAATAAAGATAACATGCTAATTTGATAGATTTTAGTAAGAGGGGAAGTGATAAAAAAGTGGTACACAGGAATCATGTCTATGTTGTTGTTTCAGGTTTTTTCTTCTATAAAGATACAGCTAATGTAACAATAAAGGCTATTAATAAAATTGAATATATGATTCATTGAACGGTGTTTATGGAAAGGAGGCTTGTTATAGAATCCTTTAACAGGCAGTAGAACCCACAGGAATTGATCCAACTTTACTATGTAAGACCTCTGGCTCAACTCAAAGGTCTTTCTCTTGAAGAAACAGGATGTTGAAATTATTATTATTTTAAGTAAAGAATGGTTTGTGGAGGATAGAAATCCCCCACACCACTATGACAATTAATTGGGTCTTATCTAGAAATCTGTAAAAATGTGTGTTGAACTTCTAGAAAACAGTGCAGGGAGGCTGGCTGAATGTTGGTGGCCAGGCAAGATGATTGGTCTGTGTTTCTGCTTAGTGTGGAATAGTTTGTATACTGTGGAGCTGATCAGAACAGACAGGAAGCAAGAACCACCCATACAATTTAGTGTGGGATTCCCTCAGTCTCTCAAGTGATTCCCACAGTTTGTGGGTATCAATTAACAGCTGAGTGAAACCATGAGAGGAGAAGTCTCAGGCATAAGGGATGAGGCACTTACAGGACATGGATCCAAAACCCAGAGAATTAACCACTATTTTCCTGAAGGGTCATAGCTATTATATTGCTAGGATCTCAGAAACATGTTAAAAGCTTGATGGTTTTATGCCTTTAACCTGTCACAGAAATGGTTCTTTAGGTAAATTTTTAAAGGCTATACCTTGAATTATTTTGTTTGCTACTCATGCATTTTTTTTCTTATTTGTTGTATACCCTAGTTTTGGTTATATGTGGACTAACTGGTAATTCTAAATCAATAATAAGAAACAAAAAGGAAATATAATAGATTTACAGTAATTTCTCTAAGAAAATAATTTTTCTTGATTTATCTATATGTTTTTCTGCCTGTGTGATGGTTATGAGCTGATGTCTGTATAAATTTTGACTTAATACTGTTCTATTCGGATGACATGAACTCATGAAAAATTAAGCTGTTTCAGACAACAAGGTTGGTTTTGGTTTTTCTCCTGTAGAGTGTTATAATCTAGTAAGGTCGCAACCATTTCTAAAACAAAGGACTGTTTTCTTCTTAGTTGGGGAGCTATACTGATACTCAATCCATGAGATGATACTGATTTTGTCTTAAGCTTGTAAGCAGGAATGTGGAAGTGCCTTTAACTAGCAGGGGTCTCATGAGTTGAATATTATTTGAGAGCAAATGTTCAAACATTTGTTTAAGATCTATTTAAAATCTATGGGAAAGAGTTTTGACCTGACAAAAGTGGCTGAGAGGAAAAATAAGACTCTTAGAGAATGTAAGAGTAACTCTTTCAGTAAAAAAAGCTCAATAGCTATAGAAAGAAAACCAAGGCAAACGAACAATTCACTGAAAGGAGATAAAATAAAAAACTTTAAATATTATACCTCAATTTTTATTAACAAAATATTTTAATATAAAGTGGTATAGGAGTAAAATTACAATAACTGAAATTGTAAAGTTTATGTGTATATTTCTTTATAATTTATTGTATTTCTTGTATTTGTTTATATTAAAAGTAGAGTTAATGAAATTCATGAAAATTTAAGAAGATTGATTTTAAGTAGCCTTCAGTTACAGAGCTGACACTGATGAAGTACACAGAGAAGGGCCCAAATTGTGGTTGCCCAGAGAATTAACTCAGGAACAAAGGTTACTACAATGCTTTAGTAGTCCAGAGTTTCCAGGAACATTTGGACAGTTACTCAGTTGCACCTAGCATTTTATCACTATGTCTTTTTTAGTGCATCGAATGCAGCAGTCTACCATCAAGCAGCCAACCTACTCAAGAGCAAAGAGGACACCTTCCTGTTTGAATGCAGCTCCTCCCCCTGAATAGTATGTAATCTAAGCTAGCAATTAAATCTTCATGATTGCACTACTTTGAGTTAAAATGAGGATAATGAATTATATATCACAGGCTCTTTAGATTTTTTCAGAAGAATTAAAGTAAAACGAGATGATCACATATAAAAGTTACCCCATGTAGAATCTTACAGAGAAAGCATCCAAAAGACAGAGGTTCTTTGTGGCTCTTTCATCATTTAGGGATTAGTAGATGCTCTAGGCTGTGATCTACTTCCCTTCCTTCTGTAAACACCAGCTGGCAAGAAGGGCTTAATTTTAATAATGTATACAATGATACAATATGTACTGAGTCACCTCTTTGCAACATTAATTGTATAAAGCTTTTCTCAAGGGTTAGTGATGCAGGATGGTGTGTGTGTGTGTGTGTGTGTGTGTGTGTATAACATTTTTTGAAGATTCCCTGTTCATTTTCTTGTGTAAATTTCTTCCTTTCCATCTTTCATGCCATATCTTCCTTTATACTTATTAATAATTCTGCCATTACTATGCTGTACTACAGGTTGCAGATTCTTGAAGACTGCAGACTGTGTGTTACAAAGCTTAAGAGTTGTTCTGACAGAAAAATCTTGCTGGCATATGCAATATTGTCTGGGTTTGGTGGTTGTATATGGGATGGATCCCTAGGTAAGGCAGTTTCTGGATGGTCCTTTCTACTGTCTCAGCTCCGAACTTTGTCTCTGTAACTTCTTTCATGGGTATTTCATTCCCCATTCTAAGAAGGAACAAAGTATCCACATTTTGGTCTTCCTTCTTTATGAGTTTCATGTGTTTTGTAAATTGTATTTTGGGTAGTCTAAGTTTCTGGGCTACTATTCACTTATCAGTGAGTGCACATCATGTGTGTTCTTTTGTGATTGGTTTACCTCACTCAGGATGATATCCTCCAGATACATCCATTTGTCTAAGAATTTCATAAATTCATTGTTTTTCATTGCTGAGTAGTACTCCATTGTGTAAATGTACCACATTTTCTGTATCCATTCCTCTGTTGACGGACAACTGGGTTCTTTCCAGCTTCTGGCTGTTATAAATAAGGCTGCTATGAACATAGTGAAGCATGTGTCCTTATTACAAGTTGGAGAATCTTCTGGGTATATGCTCAGGAGAGGTATTGCTGGATCTGCCGGTAGTACTATGTCCAATTTTCTGAGGAACCGCCAGACTGATTCCCAGAGTGGTTGTACCAGCTTGCAATCCCACCAGCAATGGAGGAGTGTTCCTCTTTCTCTGCATCCTCGCGAGCATCTACTGTCACCTGAATTTTTGATCTTAGACATTCTGAATGGTGTGAGGTAGAATCTCAGGGTTGTTTTGATTTGCACTTTCCTGACGATTAAGGATGACAGGACCCTGATATAGCTCTCTCTTGTGAGGCTATGCCAATGCCTAACAAATACAGAAGTGGATGCTCACAGTCATCTATTGGATAGAACACAGGTCCCCTAAAGAAGGAGCTAAAGACAATAACCAAGGAGCTAAAGGCGTCAGCAACCCTGTAGGAGGATCAACAATATGAACTAACCAGTACTCCACAGAACTGTGTCTCTAGTTGCATATGTAGCAGGGGATGGCCTAGTTGGCCATCAATGGTAGGAGAGGCCCTTAGTCTTGTGAAGATCATATGCCCCAATACAGGGGAATGCCAGGACCAGGAAATGGGAGTGGGTGGGTTGGGGAGCAGGGCAGGGGGAGGGTGTAGGGGAATTTGGGGATAACATTTGAAATGTAAATGAAGAAAATATCTAACAAAAAAGAAATGAAAAAAAAAAGAAAATTGATGTAAACCATATCTGACGTGGTAATAAAATTAAAAATATAAACTATCACACACACACACACACACACACACACACACACACACACAAAAGTTATTCTGAGATAAAATTCCTACTCTGTGTTCTCTCTTGCTTCTTACTGTGTGTCTTTGGAAGGCTGCTAGTACTGAGCTGTCCAAATTCTGAGCTGGTGGCTTACATCCCCTATGGTCTTTGTGCTCATAGGAATGAGATCAGCTTTTGGTTCATCTTATTAAAATCTGTGTGACTTTTTTGTGATTATGTGTGATTTTGAGGAAGAACTGCTATTAATCCCTACTTGTAGCACCTAATATAAGTCTTAAGGATAACCTTGTCTCTATACCTTCAATTTCCATAAACAAGATTCTTGGGTACTGCAATCTGAACTATACAAAAGCCTAATGAAATCTCAAACACATAAAAGTTTATTTTTTTCAATGTAGATTCTATAGCTGTTTACCCAGGTTTTGGGGGAGGGGAACTCTATATTGCCGTTATTATGTTGAGAAATAGCCACTGTAGCCCTAGATCCTCTATGTTTTTCAACTCAAATATGAGAGGCTTCTATTTGTAGTAGATTCGTGATTAGCACAGAAACTCACAACTAGTCCAAATTTAAAAGATGAAAAACTACAGAATTTCTAGCCCTAAATGGAATGTACATACTGCACCATCTTCCTCTCAAAAATTAGAAATCATGGAAAAAGAGGAGAAGAAAAGGTGTCAGTGAATGAACATAACATAAGGAGTAACTTCTGGATCCAGTAGGGCGGTTGTACACAAGATCTTACAGTACTTGTGACAGAATGCACAAGATCTGTGCAAGGTCAAGCCAGACCAAATACCAGCAGGGAAAGTTGAGAGGCACTAAGCTCCACCCTTTGTCAAGTATGGTTGGCAATAAATAGCAGGTGAGAGTTGATTTTCTTTATAAGAATATTTCTATTATTAAGTCAACTGTGGTGCTACACATCCAAAATTTTATGGGCAGCACAAATAGGACTTGACAGGTATAAAAAGAAGGAAGAAAAGAATGAAAGAAATGAAGGAGGTAAAGGAAGGAAGGAAGGAAGGAAGAAAAGAAGGCTGGATAAGTATTGAAGGGGCATGGGTCTGAGAGGGGCTGGAGCAGGCATGAACATGATCAAAACACATTGTACAAAATTCTCAAACATATAATTAAAAAATAGTTTATGTGTTAACTAAGGTGGCTAAAATCTGAAAAATCAAAGCTTGTAAACTTTTAATATTATAAAATTTTTAAATATATATAACTTGAAACCCTACACATTTGAAATTAAATTATAGCAGAGTGCTTTTTTCCATAGACCCAGTTCTGAAATACCTTGTTCTACATAGTGCAAACTAAGGCAAGAACAACTTAAAATACCAGATAAGAAGCTTAAATAAGAAGAGGCAAGCAATGTGTGTTGCTATGCATAGCGCATATGGAAATGGCCAACACCCCGATACATTTAGAAGTATTTATTTTTACCCTTCCTTATGTAGACTGCTTAATGTCCTCTCAGGGAGTCACAATGAGATACCCATCTTCGTGAGGAATGATTTAAATAATCAGCTTAAAAGAAATTAGGCAAATGTACAAGACAGTGTTCATTACATGCTTTCATCCTCTTTTTAAGAGCAGTGTGTGGTAACTTTTAAGGAAATGGATAATCAATGTGAAGAGATAAGCAAACATAACTAGACCATTACCAGAACCTCTCACGGCAACTGCAGAGTATAAGGGGACAAAATAAAAATTGTTAATCATTTTTAGTAATGGGATAGACAGGACGAACAAAATTCAGGGTTCATTATAGTTATGAATATATTTATCAGATTATTATTAATACTTTGGATACAATGATAGTGTGGTAAGGAAAAATACCAATTCATAATTCAACATGGGTTAATTCTCAGGAAAACCAAGATTAAGCTCCCAGAGAAAATTGGCATTTGTCTTATTCTAATTTAATATAATGTACAGTTGAGGAAAATGCTTGGAAATTTTTAAGGAAAATAATCTAAAGACAAACTGTACCTCTTTACAATAAAACTGAAGTGAACATTGTGGGATTGGCATTTTACGTCAGTGTTACATAATGAACAGAAAGGAAGAAAGCATCTTTTGTGTGTTGTAAAATGGATCACACAGATCCACGATGTTTTATCCACATTCCCCTGACCATTTGACTCCCCAGAATATGCAGAGACTGTGGAACACATTTAAATGCACCATCTGGCAGTCACACAGAGCTGTTGTAATTTGCAGTTCTTAATCACATAGGTGTTAAATTAGCACTGTTTCATTTTACGTGATTGGAGTTTTGAACCCCTCTCTCCCTCTCCCTCTCTCACTCTCTCTCTTCCTCTCCCTCTCCTTTTCCCTCTTTCTCTCCCTCTATGTTATGATAGTTCAGCTAAATAAAGCAACTTTACATCAGCAATTAATTCAACCTTAAATAAGAAATGACACAAATTAGTAGATACTCCCAACTGAGCAAACAACTCCTATTTCCATTTTATTGTTATAGAGTTGTTTCTTTCAATAGATCTATGACAAACTAAATATATTTTCCTTCAACAGACATCTTTAAGAATAATATCCGGGGATCCATCCCATAATCAGCTTCCAAATGCTGACACCATTGCATACACTAGCAAGATTATGCTGAAAGGACCCTGATATAGCTGTCTCTTGTCAGAGTATGCCTGGGCCTAGCAAACATAGAAGTGGATGCTCACAGTCGGCTATTGGATGGATCACATGGCCCCCAATGAAGGAGCTAGAGAAAGTACCAAAGAAGCTAAAGGGATCTGCAACCCTATAGGTGGAACAACATTATGAACTAACCAGTACCCCGGAGCTCTTGACTCTAGCTGCATATGCATCAAAAGATGGCCTAGTCGGCCATCACTGGAAAGAGAGGCCCATTGGACACGCAAACTTTATATGCCCCAGTACAGGGGAACGCCAGGGCAATAAAAGGGGAGTGGGTGGGTAGGGGAGAGGGGGTGGGTGGCTATGGGGGACTTTTGGTATAGCATTGCAAATGTAAATGAGCGAAATACCTAATAAAAAATGGAAAAAAAAAGAATATTATAAAGAAGAAAAGAAATCATTGATAATGTCAAACTTAACTAAGTAAATTGTACAATTTTATCCTAGAAAACTATACAGATAAATTATTTTTGTTCAAGAATCAAAACCTTCTGCAAGGAAACATATGTCTTGAATTTGTACCTTTCAGTGTTCAAGAAAAGATGCTGTATTTGAAAAGTACATAGAAGTGATATATAGTACTCCATCACCATTGAGTTAATACTTAATATAATTCCTCAGAAATAAATTTTGGAAGATTATTATACACATTTTTAATTAATGAGATGATAAAATTGCCTCTTCAAATGATCAAGACATTCTTCATTTTTCCTTCATGTGTGCACTATCGTGAAGCACATTTTCCAAACTCATCATTTAGGGAATATTTTCAAAATATGTATCACTTCCTTGTTTTTCGACTCCTTGTGGTTTTTTTCTTTTTATTTCTATGTGCTTTTAATTTCAGCATGCTTATATCATACTTAAGAGTAGATTTACAAATTTTTCTGTATGGAAATACTCAGTAATTCATTTATGATTTCTTATTAGATATTATGTGTTGTTCATTCACACTAAGATTTCCCAAGTTTAACAACTAGTTATTGTGCTTACAATAGAGAAGGAAGAAAGAAACATTCCCTCTTCTGTCTCAGCACAACAACCCTAAAATCACTATCAAGGGCAGATCTCTTAGGTCTAGTCACTCTATTTAACTACTTAATCTAAATTTAACTGTTTGAAAGTAGAAATACAGCTACTAAGTTTCTAGGTCACCTTAATTTTATATAATTGTTTATGCTGTAATTCTGAACTTTTATAATTGTAAAGTTGATCCATTAGAACAGTGGTTCTGAGCATCCCTGGTATTGCAACACTTGAATACAGTTCTACATTTTGTGGTGTTCTCTCAATCAGAATAAATTGATTTTTGTTGCTACTTCCTAACTGTAATTTTGATACTATCATGGCTTTTGATGCAAATATGTTTGGAGATAAATGTTTGCCAAAGGGGCCATGAACCATAGATTGACAAACACTGTATTAGAATTAGAGTTAAAGAGTCTAATGAGATGACATGGTGGGCTAAGAACCTGCAAGTATGAGATCCTGAGTGCAGGAGGGAAGAATTTACATAAAAAGCTGGGCATGGTCCCTGGAATCCTAGCTCTAGCAAAGAAGTACAGGAAAACCCCCAGACACTCACTGGCCAGCAAGTCTATACAAACTTGGAACTTCAGGTTCACTGAGAGATGCAGCCTCAAACAAACAGATTAAGATGGGACAATGGCAAAGGAAAGATACTTTGATGCTAACCTCTGGCTGCAACATGTATCTGCTTGCAAACGTGGTTGTACACACTCTCAAAAATGTTTATGCAAACATAAACACAAAGATTTAAAAATGAGCCACCATGTATACTAAGACAATTATCTAAGACTGGCAAATTTATTTTGCTGGTATTTTCTGTTGTGGCTGGTATTTCTAGAAGATTGAAAAATAACTGTATTGATCACTTTTTTTGTCTCTGAAGTAATTTATAAGAGAGAATTTTTTTAGCTTACAGCTCCAACGGACTAGAGTGCATATTGGCAGGAAGGGCATGGTATGCAAAAAAAAAAAAATTAAAAACTTCTCCATCATATTACACAAAAATGAATACTGTCAACATCTAATTTGTCTTTTGCAATAGATGGCAATAGTAAGATAAATTTTTGTTTAGATAGATAAATAGATAGTTACAGACAGATAGATAAATAGAGATATATGGATGGTCAATATTATAGACATAAATGAAGTGATAATAAATAAGACAATTTAATTTAATAAAATTTGGTTCATACAGCTGATATATTTTATATCACTTAGTTTTATATGCATTCTTTGTTTTGACAATAATAATTATTACAAATAGATTCGAAAACATTGTATTTTCTTTTAAATTGTATTTAAACAAGATTAATCCATATAGTGGGTATTTATTCATCTTCTGTGCACCAAAACTTTGCGTGCTGTATGCAATATAGAAAGATTGGTGCATCTCCACACTGGAAGTCTAGCAGATAAAATTTCATATTTAAGAAGCTATAACACAGAATGGAAAACACTTAGATGCTGCAAAAGCTCAGAAGTAGAAAAAAAATCTAACACCCAATTTTAGAGAGTAATCAAATGAACCAGTGCTTTTAGCTAAGCTCTCAAAAATAGTTGGGCTTTGGACATACAGATGTAAGAATAAACACCATAAGGGAAGAGAAGTCATGAGCTGAGGAGCAGAATCAGATGTATATCTAAAGTGTGAGTAAAGAATCCCAGAAGTCTAGGACTATACTCCAGGGCTTCTGGCATGAGGGTCTCACAGAAGAAACAACACCAAGAGAGAAGAACCAATGGCACATTCAAAGGCAATATGAGTTGTGGCTGCTAGGGGTTTCCATGAGAACGTAAACAAGAGCCTGGAGGTATGGCTAACAGGAACATGGACCTTTTTCCCAGAGGACCCAGGTTAAATCCCCAGCACCCATGTGGTGGCTCACATATGTCTATAACTGCAGTTCCAAAGTATTTGACACCATCTTCTTGATTCTGTGGATCCAAGACACACGTGTGTGTGGTGCAAAAAAAAATGTTCATGCAAAGCACCCATACATGTAAAATAAAAGGAAATTTTAATACAACAAACAGGTTAATTTGGTCACTGTGGCTCTGGTTACAGGCTTCAGGTGTTGAAGACTTCCTTGCTAGACCATGTAATTACTGAGGCATGGTAGAACTTTAGGAAGAGACAACTAGCTGAAGGAACTTAAGTCACAAAGGAGAAGTCCTGGAAGGAGATACTGAGGGGACCCTAGTCCTTTCTATCCCCTTTCCTGGGTGCCATTAACCTTTCTTCTGATGTATTCTCTTACTAAAATTCCAAAACAAAGGAACATATTGACCATGCACTGACACCCCAAACTGTTAACCAACATTATATTTTCATCTTATAATCCATTGTCTGTTGGATATCTGTACTGATTAAAAGCTGGGTCCCCAATCATTTTGATGATGCTACAAGGAAGTTAGGATCAAAGATGAGAAGTCCAATCAAAGGCATTAACCAATAGACACCAATGGTCAATCTCAATCCTGAAATTTTTACTCCAATATCCAGGCTCTTGACCAATTTCTCTCCTTTCCTATGTTTGTAATTAATTAATAACCACTCAAGTAAAAGTAAGTTAATTTCTATATTACCATACACACATTCTAATAAAACTTTATTAGCTTAGAGATCCCTTCATGCTCATTTCTCAGATTATTTTGGACTCATACATTTGAGTAGACAAGGATTGATCTGATTCAGATGGGATTCTAGATTTAGATTTAATATAATTTTTAAAGTCCTAATACACTGCTTGATTCCTCTGGTCTTGATCTCTAGATAACTTTCACAGTTAATTTATTATCTCCAAGCAGGACTTCAGCTCCTGATAAACTTAAAAACATTGTCCAGAGGGGTTAAGAGTAGTTGAGGACAGACACTTCCACAGGGCAAATACCATTTAAGAGAGAAGGGAGAGAGAGAGAGAGAGAGAGAGAGAGAGAGAGAGAGAGAGAGAGAGAGAGAGAGAGAGAGAGAGAGAATATGATAATAAGGAAAATATAAACAACCTGTTCATAGATGAAGTCATTTAGAATAAACCTTAAATACAGTGTCTCTTAGAGGCACAGGAAAGCACAAGCTAATCTCAGTAACTGGAGGATTCATCCCTAAGACACCCCAAATTACCAAGTAGCATGGTGCTCTGTGAACTGCCACACAGAAATGCCCTCAATCGACCCTTCTGTTGTTAGCAGTGTTGCAAAAAGTTTTAAAGGAAAGGAAAGAGTTCTCTCAACCCATTGAGATGTTTCACCTTGAATTCAACACATACATACATACATACATAATACATACATACATACATACATACATACATGCATACATACACACATACATACATACATACACACATACATACATACATACACACACACATACATACATACATACACACACACATACATACATAAATATTCATGTGAAAGGATACAGATTCAGAATTTCTCCACAAAAGGCTGTGTTTCTGTTTCAGTTTAAAGAAACTCAGAGGGAAGACCAAGCAACAATGAACAGTTCTTGTATGACAACAGAAACTATACACTGGAGCAGAATGTAAGAATGAGATGTGTAACTTAGAATTTTAAGGAGAAAATTTACTAGACTAAATATCATCAGAAACACTGTGTCTTTGGGAAATATAAGTAAATTATTAGTGTGTAATATACCATCTATTTTCTCATCAAAACATATAGGCAGGAAATTAATTTTACAATAATAATCCATTCTAACAAAATTAAATTTATAATAAAAGACAAAAGTTAGAGGATAAAAATTTATCAAGACTCTCCCAAAGTGTCTTCCCCCTAAATAATAGACCCCAAATTGGACTGAGCAGTGACTGGCCCAACTTAGGAACTATCCCAAAGGAGGGCACCAATTCCAGACACTATTACTGAAGCTATGTTGTATTTGCAGACACTCTGAGAAGCTCTATTGAGAGAAATGACTGAGACAGATGCAGATACTCACAGACAAGCATGAAGGAGGAGATTGGGGAACTCCATGGAAGAGTTAGGAGAAGGATTAATGAAACTGAAGGAGATGGCAACCCCATCAGTGTGAACTAACATGGACTACTGGGAGCTGGGAGCGACCAAGCCCTCAACCAAAGGGCATACATGGGCTGGTCCAAGGTCCCCGGCACAAATGCAGCAGAGGGCTGCCCTGTCTGGCCTCAGTGGGAGAGGATACACCTAAACCCATAGAGACTTTATGCTCCAGAGTGAAGAGATACATGGAGTGGGGACACCCTCTCAGAGGCAAAGTAGAGGGGGAAGAGGGGAAGAACTCTGCAAGGAGGACCAGCAGGGGGCAATATTTGGGATGTAAATAAATGAAATAAGTAATTAATGAAAAATAAATAATATATATTAATAATGAAACAGTTTCCTGCTATGTTTCATCCTTTTTGTGTTTAGTATAAGAATTCAAAACAAGCTGTATGTAAATATATTTTAAATACTTTTATATTAAGATATCATGTACATGAAGTAGAAAAAATTTTAACTGTCTACTTTACTAAATGTATACGTGTATACATGTATTTTTAAGTGTGTACTTTACTACTCTTAGCATAACTGCATATAATGATTTCCATCTAGGTCAAGGTTTAGAACAACCAGTTAATATCACTCATAAAGGTAACCATTAATCTTTAAAATATTTATACATTCATTTTGTTTGTGTTTGAGCTTCATAGGAAAGGATCATAAAGTTGACACAAATTAATTCCTGGATTCCTTCACTTTACCACTTGTGAAATTCACCCATATTTTTGTGTGAAGTTGTAGTGATTTTAAATCGGTCATTATATAAATTTAATATGTAATTGTCCATTAAGTTGTTATTATATTATTTCCAGTTACAGTCTGCTAAGAGCATTCTAATTAAAACTACATTTCAAATGAATGTATACATAAATGTTATATATATACATATAATTTTAAATATCTGTATATATAATTGCATATATACATAAGCATTCATACCTTAAATACCTGTATATCTAATACATGCCTTTCATTGACTCTATCTATCTCTCTATATATAAATATATATGTCTTCCAATAACTATAAATAATATTCATTTTGATTAATACATACATATATATATATATATATATATATATATATTTAATATATATAATATATAATTGTCCAGTGGTAACATGTACATATTTATGGAATTTATAAAAATTTATAAGAGGCATATATGCATGCTATTTTTAGAATAGCTTATCAATTGTACTATCATAAAACTTCAGTAACATTTTAATTATTCTATACTCTACAAATACTTTTTAAGGGTTTCTGTGCTGAGGTACATGACAATAGGGATGCATTTGTTGTTTAGTATGGATTTTTCTGAAACCAAAACATGTTCCTTTTAGAAGGTTGTATGGTTTTGAAAAGTTGCTGTGTGCAACCCAAAAATTTGGACAAGAATCAGGAAGAGGAGACAGCCCAGGAAATACTAAATCAGACAAATGTTAAAGTAGACAAGATTCTAGACTAGACCAATCTACCATAGTAAGCAATAGGTTAAAAGCTGTTGTGCAACCCTATCCCTCTTCCTCTGTGCCCTCCTTTTCACTCCCTCAATCTCATGAGACTTCATGCTTTCAACATGTAGAATATGATGAGGTTAGCATCTGTCCCTTACAGCACTTAAGTTCTAGCTGCTAGATCGCGTGTTTCAGATGACTGGAAATAACACAGGCCCAACCAGATTCCTAATTCAGGTCCTACAGCTGGGAAGAATTTCAATTTTAACTGAACCATTTGAACTATCCTAGTAAATAAATGGCAAACATGGTTAGAGCTGAAACTAAACTTGATAGAGCAGAATTTTACAAATCTGCAGTCAGCCAACAAGTACATGGAAGGAAAAGAGGGGAGTGAACAAAGTTATACAAATTTTAAATCATAGCTATCCTCCTCCCTGGATTTTCAAAGTGACTAGATTTTAAGTATTTTACTAGCACCTATTAATTATATATTGTATATATAACATGTATATATTGATCATACCTATTCCCCCTTTTACATCTTTTGTCCTATTCTCACTTCTGAAAATTGAATAGAAGATTTTTATGCATGAATTCTCAATTCCGAAACTTCATTTTCAGGGTTCAAAACAAAACTAAAAAATAAATATCTCAGTACTAAGATGAACAGACTGGTTGATTAGCCGTGAGAGTAACACTGGTGTGTAGTACATAACAAAAGTGAAACAAATACTATGTAATTTGCTTTAAAGAAATGGATACAATTAAACTGTATCGGTTAAGGATTCTAAGATGGAAGATGAGAGCAAGCATGTTTTAGATGGGTATTTTTGTGTGAACACAGAGTGTGTTAACACATGCAAACAGTGACTCATTTGTGCACATACTCATGAGAAAAGGGATTCAGGTATAGAGCCATTAATCATTTGTCTCCGCAACTAATAAATTCTAATGAATTGAGAAATGATGTAGAAAAATCTCCTACTCAGTTTTTAGAAGTGAGAATGGGACAAAAGCTGTAAAGGGTGAACGGATGTGATCAACAGTCTAAATTTTCTTCTCTGTATATGATTGTCTACCTTTGGATTAGCAGTTTGGCATTTGAATATGGTATGCATAGATTGCTCAGTTTTTGAACAAAAAATTCAATTGTCTATATCCTCATTCACAAAATTAAAGTACCCATGATTGATAGGTGGGAGGTCTCTTATATAGTAGTCCTCAGTAGTCTATATCCTCATTCACAAAATTAAAGTACCCATGATAGGTAGGAGGTCTCTTATATAGTAGTCCTCAGTACAGACTATTCAGGGGAATTGTCTTTACCATATATCACTTCTCATTGACTTGTCCTTTCCCTCGGTGAATATTTATTTAGTATTATCAGTTTTCCAATAATTGGTGACAGACTCTTTAAAGATACAGTCAAATTAAAATGAGATCTTTTGGGTGGCTCCTAATCTAGTTAATATTCTTTATAGTTTGTGTGGGTACAAAGAGAAAGCAGCAATCTGTCACCTAGCAGAGAGAACTCAGAAAAAACAAACAAACCCTCGACTCTTGATACCATGATCATAAAATTTTAGTCCCTAATTTTGAGGAAGTACATTCCTCTTTTAAATTACCTAGGCCATGATGTTTGTCACACAACCTTAACAAATAAGTAATGTGTTTAGCATTTTATGGTTTTCCTAATACTTCTCAAGTTATAAGCTAATAGTTTGCAAAGCGTCGGGTAAAATACAATAATTGGAATGAATTTAAATGCATGCTTCTAAGACTGAGTTTTGTATGTAGGAATCTGACCTCTCATTTATGTATTTTTGGTTGATGAGTGAGTGTTGTGGATGGGACTGGTGCTGTTCATCTCCTAATGAATAAAGGAGCCAATCACTGGGCAAGTAGGCGGGACTTCTGGGTTGGATGGAGAAAGAGAGGAAGCATGAGAGAGTTAGGTGCCTTTGGAAAGCAGGCAGCATATAGGTAAGATGTAGCTGCTAGAGTTTCCTGGTATCATGGTGGATCCACAAGGATTCATCACTGGACCAATCAGATTTTAATAAGGCTTACAAGATTAGGTCTCAGTTGTTGTACCCGACATTAAGTTACCATTGTTTCTGAACTAAGTTTGTGTTTCATTTTCCTTCACACAGTGGCTTGTCTGAGTTCAAGAGAGTCAGGTATGGTGGCAAAGTGTGGTTTTGCCAGATGTGTACCACAAAGACCGTGGTGGATTTGAAGCATGGGGTTGGCATGCTAACGACTTGCCATTGGGAACTTAGAGAACTGGATGGAGAAATTGTGGAGTTCTGAGTCAGAGTCTCCATGAGATAAAAACAAGCGGGCCATTGCCGTCCAGCGTCTGCCAGTGCATGGCTGGCCAGGCCACCCGGGCAGAGGCACAAGTGTGGGGACACGCGGTTTCATTTTGTAATATTTCCCGCAACAGATGAGGACAAATCTGTCTAAGAAACTGATCCATAACAGCTTAGGTTTTTGTTTTGTACATTTGTTTGTACAATTCTGAGAAAGAACAACATAAAATGGTTTTTAAGATTACTGCTAAGTTAAACAGTTTTCTCATCAAGTCTTGCAATTTCTTTTATACCTAGTTGTATTGGCCTTAAAACTTAAAGTTATGTTCTAAGTTATAAGATTAGACAATTATGAGATAAAGTTAGTAGGACCACTCACCTGCTATCTCTATTAAACTCTTCTAAATATGCCTTATTCCCCAAATAGTGAGGCAGTACTTGGCTCACAGAGTTCCTGCAGAGATTAAATGAACTATGACATATACAGAGGAAAAGAACCATCTAGGGTAAATCTCTAATCTTTACCTTCAGTTGTGTACATTAAAATTACATGCTTCTTACATTCCACAGCATTAATTTTGTACTAGTCATTCAACTTTGGCCAGAATGATTTAATCATTCTTTTGTAAATAAAACCTACCACATTATCAACCAAGGTTTTGTCTCATTCTTATAAGACACACAAACTATTTTAATATGGAGAATTTGACATGGAAAACTTATTATATAGATTTGTGTAACTAAGAAAGCAAAACAAAGAATTCTAAAGTATGCAGGAACTCCAGGTATCAATGGACATCTCCCAGGCTAAAAGGGATTGTTTGAAGGTTCTCATTTCCCAGAAGTTCAGAGGAGGGCACCAGACACCAATAATTTAAATATTTATAGGAAAAAGTGACAGACATTGCAATATCCCCAAGGTTATAGTGACTCAATGAAAGGATGGCCATCAAAGAAAAAAATGAGGCATTCACATGAATGGTTCGTATAAGAACTAGGAGAAATAAATTTGGCATTTTGTTATAGAGCAGGCAATTAGGATGGCCCACTCTCCACCGTGAATGAGCTCCATCTAAGCAGCTGATGGCTTGACAAGAACAATGACTTGCCTTCTTCAAGAAGAAACTGTTTGATATTCAACCTGAAGTTCTTCTCTTTGCTCATAGCAAACTATTCTATTTTCATCAGCTTTTAAACATGCCAGCCTTTTAAATCTTGCAGCCAATTACCAAATAAAATAAAACAGTCTGGATATAGATATAGATAGATATGGTGTCATTTTCTCTAGAGAACCTTGAACAATTAATACCTGACTAATATTTACCTTATGATGTCACAGAGAGAAACCAGAAGTAAAGAGTGTATGTCTCCTAGGAAAAGGTAGTGGCTAGCTACCCACAGTACTTCCTGGGCACTGTAGAGCAGGAGCTGAAAACTCTAGGATCAGATGCTACCCTTGTGTTTGTGATAGCTTTGTGTGGGCAGATTCAGGCTGACTCTGAAAATATGTGAAGAAGCATAAGATATAAACCAGCTGCTCTTGAGTGATCAGGATGACTCTGACAGAAACAATTCTTCCAGCTTGATGAGCCAGTGAGTAATAGCAGAGTTTACTGGAAAACGGACTGCTCACAGGCATCCATGCTACTGGACATCCCCCTGACAACTAGTCAATAGCGATCCTTGGAGCAATTCCATCCCAGTCTCATTCAATCTCAACGATGGACAGGGTCTTAGGAGGAACTTTTAATGGTCTCATAAGAGTCTCATGAGCCTCCTGGACATGCTGTTTCCTTCCACGAGAGAACATTAAGACACCAGATCTTGCAAGATTCTCCAGTGAATCATCACGGCTGCTCTGCTTTTAAGAGAGCAATACTCATGTACCATTCAAAGGAGACAACAATACTATGGACTAGACATGATTCATCCTTAATCTTAAACAGCCATATCTATACACTTGAACTGCCAATCAAGCACAAACTGCTTCTTCTTGAATAACAAACTGTAAATATCATTAATATGTGTGAAATAATTCTTACTGTTTCCCTACAAATAAGGTTTGAAGTCTAGACTGTCTCCTGTCTGTCTCTAGTGACAGAAGCTCATGTGTCACTAACTCTACTATATGTTTACTATATCTCTATTACAGCTATGACTATACTGAAACACAGTTAAATATCAATATGAAGACTTAAGTAATAAGGGATCAATGAGGGGAAAACTTACAAAACACATGTACATATATCTGTACAGCTAGACACACACTGGACATATGCAAAGCTGGTGGGATTGTCATGGTGTCCTGTCTATTATAACAAATCACAGACGCCCTCTGATTTGAGCTGCTTGTGGGTAATCTATGTCTTCATTCCTAAAATAATCTGAATCCTTAATGGATAATACATATTTTAATTAGAGTCACAAAAAAGTCTATTAAATTTTGGCATTACAAACTAATCCTGGATTCTTCAACACATTCTCCTAGTTTACAGTCATGGTTGTGATCTACTTTGCTTCTACAAGTAAGATCAGTAATTCTACCAAGTGCAATAACATGTTTGTGTATTCAACCTCTGGAAAAGCATACAATAACTGGATGGCTGTCTCAAAACAGGAAGTAAGAAATTCCAACCACTTGTATCTAAATTTTTGGGCATAGATATACAAATGCTACAACAGGGTTATTCAGTGAACAATGTGATTTCTATTAATCTCTTCATCCCCAGGTTTGTACATCCATATATGAATTCATATATTCATAAATGGCTATGGAAAGTAATGATGTGCTAACCTGATCATTATTCATTACTAAAAGTCTTCTATTTGCCATGCAATATTAATGTCACTTTTATAGAATATAGTCTTTAACCTGCATGGTAATTAAGTTTCAATAGAAAATTACATCAGCCTATCAGATCACCTGCTTTAAAATGATGGAGTGAATGGATAAAACCAGATGATTCTGTGAGTAAGACTTTATTGGCACAATTCATTAGAGTGAAATGAATAGTTGATTCTGGGAAATGTGGTGTGAAAGAAAATGATGGTTTAGCATCCCCATAAATTATAATAGTAGAAGTATTAGGAGCATTGAGTACAAATGTGTATACCGAATACAGTCTATATATTTCAGTGAGAACAATAATTTTCTCTTTATTGGTAGATGTCCACTGACATGACTGGATGGTCCTAATTGATAAAGATGCCAATAGTAAGCTTTGTGTTCATTCTGGTAATGGAGGGATTACTCTTTTGTAGTGGTGGTAGCCAGATCAGCCTTGGGGAAAGTAATTACACACTATGGAGCCAAAATCCTAGCTTTTGTTCATGCCACTTTGTCCCTTTGTCCCTTTGGGGTTTAATAAATATGCATAGATGAGTGGTTTAAAAATGATCAATTTATTCCTTTAATGTAGAAGATATATCTAAAGTGAGAACAAACAGTAGCTGATGTGCTTAACTTTGTCTCACTGGATACTTCTTGTAAATGAAGCTAGTCATGTTTTCTTGTGGGTGGAGACATTATATCTTCATGTACACTTAGTGTGTTTTTGACTAGGGTTGGTACAGAGTAAGACAATATCTGAAGTGCATATGTCCCACCCCCCAAAGATCATACAAGTATAAACAGAGATGCCCAAAGATATAAAATTCTCCCTATATGTGATGCTCCTATAAACCTCACTAGTCTGAGTCCAATACTGGGCATAGTTGCAGAGTCAGCACAGGAAGGCAGCCTGTGGGACCTTTACATTTCAAATGCTATCCATAAGGTCCCCTAACCCCCTCCACACACACACACACTCCCCTACCCACCCATTCCCACTTCTTGGCCCTGGCAACATAGCATATTGATCCGTCAGTCCTGAGTAACATCCTATGGAAGCATATATTTGAAGAGAGAATCCAATGTAAAAGAAAAAAGTCATTAAGTTACAGGAACAGAATTTTGTGTTCCCCTGAATTTCTCTGTTAATCTCTGTACTGTGATAGCATTACAGCGGCAATTAGTTCAGGAAAGTATATTCCTAATGAATAGGATTACTGTTGAGATGGGGTAACATGGCATAGGTTGTTCCCCTCTCAGCCCTTTAGCAAGTGAGGAAACAGCTACAGGTAACCATCTGCCTGTGAGGATGAGGCCTCCTCAGAAGTCAGGTCTGTTGGTTCCTTAACCCCGGGTATCCAGCCTAGGAAACAGTGAGAAATCATTGTCTGTTGCTCAACCCACCCACTCCATTGGATTCTGTTATAGACTCTGGATCAAAGACAAAGAATCCAGGCTGTTTACACAAGTTGTTTATGACTTCTGTTCTAAGTTCCTATAAATATCTCTAAATGCACTCATTGAAAACAAGAGAAATACCTCATTACACATAAATACAGCTGGCTTTGTCTGTTAGATATGAATGCACTTGGGTAGGCTACTTATACACATGTGCACCATGCATTTGTTCCCTCCTATGGGGTCTCTAAGGCCTTCTAGGAAATACATTGCATGCAACATCAAAGGTTGAAACATGCCCTCCATTCACGAAGGTTTATATTATATATAGTTTAAGAATCCTTTTAGTTTTATGAAATATTTATACTTGTTATCTAGGAAAATCTGAAATAAATTGTGTACTATATATTAAAAAGTGAATCTGCATTGCAAAACTAACAAGATTAAAAGTACACCGATCTTTTAAAGAAAATCCCCTTTACCATCAGTGGGGTGAAAGCAGGAAACCATCACAGCAGGAGTAACATCAACTTAGGTTAAAAGTTTGTGAGAAACAATTAACATTTGTTTTTATACTTGCTTCTACTTATCTTGCTAAATATTATATTAGGGACTTTGAGGAGGTATCCTGGTGCAATGTCTGATACTTTCTCCTTTTGGAATTTCTATTGTAAATACAGACAAAATAGATTCAGCAACTTAAAAACTACTTTATTTAAATTTAGCTGCCTAATACTACAATCTCACAGTCTGAACTAACCGTGTAACTCCGAGAAGAAAATTTAACATCTCTGCTTGTTACATAATCTGAAATAGGAATAATCTGATGGTACAAATTTATCTCACATTCCTGAGGTAGGAAGTTCTTCTTGGCTCAAGTGTGTGTATAGGATAGACTAACTTAGTGAAAACAGTCTCAAAAATAATATAAAAGAGACAAAGGAAAAGTTTGGGATAATGATCAATGGTAAAGAGCTTGCTTAGCAGTAATGAGGCTTTACATTTAATCATGAAGGAGTAAATTTTTAGTACCAGAAAGGGGGGGGGGCGCAAAACCCAAAACCCAAAAGAGAACCCCCCAAAAAAGACCAAAAAACCCCAAACTGCGGGAAAAAAACGAAAAACCAAACCAAATCAAACCCAGAGCAATATGAATGATTGCAAAGGATTCTTCACTGAACTGTGTGTTGTGCAGCCCTAAGCGCCCACCCCCACCCCCAATGCACACATACACACATATGCTTGCTCTTACACAGTCCCATACACAAGGTACCCTTAAAGGGGAAGAGAAAAGCTAAGCTGGTAGTAACTGTAGCTTTTTTTTCTTTCCATTTTTTATTAGGTATTTAGCTCATTTACATTTCCAATGCTATACCAAAAGTCCCCCATACCCACCCACCCCCAATCCCCTACCCACCCACTCCCCCTTTTTGGCCCTGGCGTTCCCCTGTACTGGGGCATATAAAGTTTGCGTGTCCTATGGGCCTCTTTTTCCAGTGATGGCCGACTAGGCCATCTTTTGATACATATGCAGCTAGCTTTTGAGAAAGGCATTATAAAGCTCTAGAACTGAAATAGGAATTCAATTTGACTAGGAGAGGAAAAGGCACCAAGAGAACAAGCGCCGCTGCAGTGATAAACGAGACAGATGTGGCACCAGTTGGGAAGCTCCTCTATTCACATTAGAAAGAAATGATGCATGTTAAACACCAACGACTGATACAATTTTACACTCTAGATAACTCTTCCTGTTTCTAAACTCTGGTCCTCTTGCTTGCTGTAATTTGGGGTCTCCCTCATTACATACAAAGCATTTACTATACCGTCCCAAATTCTGCCCAATTGGTTGATCTCCATTTACCACTGGTTTTTCAGAGACACTGCCTAAGTTTTCTGGTTTGTCTCTCAAGAATTAAATCCAAGTTTATCTGTTTCGTCATCTGTGAAAGCAAAGAATCAACTACCAAAGACATGGAGGTAACATTGACTAAGGGATTCATGATTTATGTAAGTGCTTGATGGCTTTTGGTACAGAGTACATATTATAAGATATTTTAAAATAACTGTTAAACTGTTGATTTAATTCAACAGAAGTGGCATTCAAGAGTGTTACTGAAATAGAGTGTCTACCAGCTAAGTATACTTCCTTGTTTGTTTTGAGTTCCAAGTCAAATGAACAACTTACTGTGAGGTAGGGATGGATAAATGGGGCACACCTCAATAAAAATGTAATGAAACAAAGAGGTAACACGTATCATTTCTATTGCTTTATGAGTCTTCCTTCAAATAACATAGGTTCATTTTCCAACCTGCTTGAAATTATAGATTCTACATGCTTATTTCCCTGGACACACATCCCAAACCCTGAGGGATTGCTTGGAAATCTTTCAGCAAGCACACTCATATTAAACAGTGAAGCAGATAAATTAGCCATAGGCTTTGCTGCTCTCTTTCACATTCAGTGTTCCTGATAAGGACACAGGTTCTCCGACTCACTGCAGTTGCTGCTAAGACTTCCTTCCGCATGATAAGGAGAATTCTTCTGTAAGCCTCTCTGGCAGCTGATTGACTTTATGCTATATATGTTGACAAGCCAGAGCCCTTGTGAACTAGAGCTGACGAAATACACGAATTATTCTAGGGGGACAAAGAATTAAAAGTTAGTGTTTGAAGGTGGCGGGATGTTTCTTTTCCATGTTCAATGTTACTGTTTAATTTTCTTTGATAATGCCACTTCTGTTAATGTGCACTGATGGTATAGTACACTCTGATGGGAAAATTTAACCCTCCAAATAGTGTTGCAAACAAGGTCCTTGTTTCATTTTTCCCCTTTGCATAAAGGTTTACTAGAAGCAATCCATTCTCTTTTAGATAAGACTGTTTCATAAAAAATTCAGCCTTATAAGATATATACACAAACAGGAAAAACAGACTCAGCAGGTTGTGTTTATATATTTGTTTATATATCCATACATATGTGTATATAAAAATAGTAATCAGAACAGAGGTTATTAACTTGAAAGCGAAGGAAGACATGAAAGGGTTAGAAGCAGAGTACCTGGGAAAAATGGAGGAGGATAGTATAGGGAGGAAAATTATATTTTAATAAAATCTTTTGCCTATTTATGTGTTGAAATAATTATCTTTCAATTTAGTACTTCTCCCCTCTTTCTCATTAATTACCGTATGTTTCATTCCATCAGCCATTTTATTATTTTTTAAAGTGTGAAACAACATCATTGATAACAAATCTTTCCTTGAGAGAAAAAAATGAATACACTCATCTTTTTAGCATTCTTGCCTCAAACATCAAGACATAGGACATTTATATTTGTTTAAATATCATCATATAACAGTATCTTTGTCAGCCATTGAAAGCAAATTACCTAACTAAAATAATAATAATAACATGCATTGAAATAATATTACATAGCTTATAGAGTCAAAGCAAAAATTAAATAGCTCATTCTCAAGTAGACCAGGGCAGGGGAAACTCTGACACTGTCCAGCAGAATAAAACCAGCCTCGGGTATTTGATTCTTACTCTTGTCATTTATTCCAAAAGATCAAATTCTAAGCCAAATGTATCATCTTGCTGGATTAGCTTTAGTTAAGTACCTCTCAGCTAGAACACAGCAAAGCACCTGTCTCTTATAAAAGTTTTCTAACAGAAAATACATCTCTGTTAGAAAGAAACAACTCTATTATTTTGGAAGGAAGGGAATTGGAAATTAGATGAACAAAATCCATAGAGAGCCATTCAAGGATACATGGACCTTGTGTCTTTAAATTGTATCAAGATCATGATGCCTCTGCCCTTGTGCTTGCTCTAGAATGTACAAAGTAATATAAATGTATGTGTGCGGTATACTCCTCTCTAAGTAGTTTGTGTAAAATTTAAAGAAAGGTGTACTTACTACATTGTAAAAACATGTGATGATATATTCTATTATTTTGCTATTTTTGTAAAGCAGTTAGTTGCTGTACGTGGATAACAAACAAAAATTTGATTTAAAAAAGATTATTGTATACACAATTTTTGTTGTTTTTTTGTTTGGTTGTTTTGTTTTGAGGCAGGGTTTCTCTGTGTAGCTCTGGCTGTCCTGTCTCACTCTGTAGACCAGGATGGCCTTGAACTCAGAAATCTGCCTGCCTCTGACTCCCAAGTGCTGGGATTAAAGGTGTGTGCCACCACTGCCTTGCCTATATACACAATTTATAAAGTGTTAGATTGTACATGTCATGATAGAATTCACATATTGCCATCATCAGAGAATGTCTACCTAACATTTCAGAATTATGCACTATTTCTTGGCTTCAGGCAGTAGAAAAGAGGTTTTTTTTTTTTTTTTTTTTCCATTTAGAAAATGGAGTGCTGAGTTACAGTGAAATGGTCAGTAGTCAGTCTCCCCATGTTTGCAAAAAGCCACCTCCTCTGAAAAAATCAGCTTTCTGGATGTACTCCATGTCCAGTGATTGAATGGTCAAGGAAAACAACAGTAGTATGTAATTTGATCAAAATCACACTCATTTCAGGCAATGATTCTATTAGAAACACATATTGTTTGACCAGAAATTTAGTGCTATTTCTATTTTGGACAAAACAGCATGTATTTACAGATAGCATGACGGTTTGCCTAATTCAAGTCATAAAAAATTAATATGGTTAGCATAGCTGCCAAGTGAAAACACTCATCTTTTTGAATTTGCTACTGACATCTGGGGAACATATCCATTCCAAGTAAAGGTTTCTGATTCATTCTTCCATTTCCACAAACCAACCTATTTTTGTATAGTCCTGTAGGTACTGGTGTGATACAAATTGTATTTTCACACATATGGGCAATATAATAAGTATTGAGTGTCAGGTGTGTCAGATGTTCCTTAAATTCCTATCATAGCATCTATTCCCAATTGTCTCAAGAAAGTATCATTGCATTTTTACATACTTATTATAATCCATTTTTTTCCTTCGTTTTTTTCTGGACTCTTGCTTGGTGCCTAGATTCAGACCCTTCCCATGTAGAGTTCCTTGTCATGAAACATCGGGAATTACTGAAGTTCCTAATTGGAGAACACTGAAATAGATTTAACTAGGAAATAATAAGAACTAAAACTCCTACTGTTTTTTGAAATTAGAGTTATTTTATAATAAGCCTATTATCTATATGATATATTTCAATCTGGCTGAGGTTTATTAAGTAAGTAGGTACATGTGAAAGAATTTTCAAATGGTTTTGAAAAAAATTATCCATCATAATATTTATAAATTAGTTTGTTAATAGATAAATTAGAAAAAAGAACCCTACACATTTTAAATTGTTGATATTGGTTTCAGAAATACCATAATTGCAAATTTTCATCATTTCTTTTTTATTTCATTAGCTCCATAAGCTAGTTTATTATAAGCAAGTCAATATTTTACATATGTATTCAATTAAAAATTACATTTCTCTTTTGTACTCCTACTTATTATTGAATAATCTTGAGGGGTTTTTTATTGGATAACTTATTTATTTGCATTTCAAATGTTATCCCTTTTCACATATTCCCCTCTGCAACGTCCCTATCCCATCCCCCACCCCGTACTTCTATGAGGGTGCTCCCCCACCCACCCACTGCCCCCTGCCTTCCTGCCCTGGCATTCCCCTACACTGGGGTATCAAGCTTTCACAGGACCAAGGGTCTCTCCTCCCATTGATGCCCAACAAGGCCATCTTCTGCTACATATGCAGCTGGAGCCATGGGTCGCTCCATGTGCACTCTTTGATTGGTGGTTTAGTCCCTAGGAACTCTGGGGTTTCTGGATGGTTGGTACTGTTATTCTGACTATGGGATTGCAAACCCCTTCAGCTCCTTCAGTCCTTTCTCTAACTCCTTCATTCAGGACCCAGTGCTCAGTCCAATGGTTAGTTGTGAGCATCCACCTCTGTATTTGCCAGGCTCTGGCAGAGCCTCTCAGGAAACAGCTATATCAGGCTCCTGTCAGCAAGCACTTCTTGGCATCAGAAATAGTGTCTATGTTTGGTGTCTGTATATGAGATGGATCCCCAGGTGGGGCTGTCTCTGGATGACCTTTCCTTCAGTCTCTGATGCACACTTTGTCTCCATATTTGCTCCTGTGAGTGTTTTGTCCCTCCTTGTAAGAAAGGCCAAAGCATCCAAACACTTTGGTCTTCCTTCTTCTTGAGCTTCATGTGGTCTGTGAGTTGTACCTTGGATATTCTGAGCTTTTGGGTTAATATCCACTTATCAGTGAGTGCATACCATGTGTATTCTTTTGTGATTTGGGTACCTCACTCTGGATGATATTTTCTAGGTCTGTCCATGTGCCTAAGGATTTCATGAAGTCATTGTTTTTAATAGCTGAGTAGTACTCCATTGTGTAATTGTATCACATTTTCTGTATCCATTTCTCTGTTGAAGGACATCTGGGTTCTTTCCTACTTCTGGATATTATAAACAAGGCTACTATGAACATAGTGGAGGAAGTGTGTTATATGTTGGAGCATCTCTTGAGTTCCCTGATGACTAAGAATGTTGAACAATTTTTAAGTGCTTCTTGGACATTCAATATTCTTCAGTTGACGATCCTTTGCTTAGCTCTGTACCCTATTCTTAATAGAGTGATTTTGTTCTCAGAAGACTGCCTTATTGAGTTCTTTGTATATATTAGATATTAGCCCTCTATTAGATGAAGGACTGGTAACAATCTTCTAATATTCTGGTTGCCATTTTGTCCTATTAACAGTACCCTTTGCCTTACAGAAGCTTTGCAATTTTATGAGATCCCATATTTTGATTGTTGATATTAGAGCATAAATCATTGATGTTCTGTTCAGGAAATTATCTCCTGTGCCCATGTGTTCAAGGCTCTTCCCCACATTTTCTTCTATTACTTTCAGTGTATCTGGTTTTATGTGGAGGTTCTTGATCCACTTGGACTTGAGCTTTGTACAAGGAGATAAGAATGGATGAATTTACAGTCTTCTACATGCTAATCCAGTACCATATGTTGAAAATGCTGCCTTTTTTTCACTTGATGCTTTTATCTTCTTTGTCAAAGATCAAGTGACCGTAGGTGTATGGGTTCATTTCTGGGTCTTCAATTCTATTCTATTGATCTACCTGCCTGTCTCTGTACCAATACAAATATTAAGAAGAAAAGAAGAGGTATCATAGGCATATACCAGAAAGACATGGTCAATCCTCTGCTTTTAAGTGACTTGAACTGACAGTTTTTAATCTAGAAAATAAGTCATTGTCATGGATCCTGGGACTGTAGAGAGAACCCTGGGTTTTTTCAGTCACCTTTCTAGCTCTGAGTACCAAATCTATACCCAATAGCTTCCCTATTCCTTATGTTAAAGACATAAATAATAAACTCACAGAAACTATTAAAATCAATTTATTCTTAATTTCCAGTACATCTAGAGAAAATGAAAAGAAACACCAGATTCAGGGTAGTATTGAGCAATGCATGATTCATACTAAAGCCTGAATCTCAAAGTTGTTTTGCTTCAAGGATATTCATAAAAAATGAATGTGAACACTTATTCACACTTTAAAATTCAATAAATATATTTTCCACATCACTCTGGGCATATAGAATATTATTGAAAAGAAGAAAAACAACAACAATCCTCATTATTTTCTCTCAGCATCCTGAAGTACATTTATGTACATTTTATGTTGAGGGACATTACCTTAAAGGGGTTTGAATGGTTAGCTTTTTTGAAGTTTTCATGTTTTGTATTCTATCAATTCCAAGCTCAATTTGCCCTTATTGGACTTTCAAAATTATTTATTTTTGTTTTGATTTATTGGGGAAGGGTTTTGTTATATGGCTAGAGCTAGCCACAAAATATTCTTCCTCTCGCCTAAATTATTTTCTGTGTTGATATAGATACATATCAATTATGCAGAGCTTCTTACTGGATGTTTGAATCACTCCCTCATATATCTTTCCAAAATTTACCCTATATCCCCACAGCCCTAACCCTGGTTTGGTTTCCATATTGTTCTCGTTTATATGAACTTCATATATGCACCCATTTTTTTCTCATCTAATTTTCAAACTATATGGCTTGATTTAAGGATACTATCAATTAAAACAAAACCAGGAGCCTCCGTTTTTAGGTACTGTAAAATAGTGGCTCTCATGGGCATGGCTAAATACATATGAGTATACAGTGAATGAATTCAACTTATAGTGTGTAGAATAAATGAGTTTGGGTGCTTACTTTCCAACATAAGGACTACAGGTAATACATTTATAGGAGTGAATTTCATTAAATAAGTAAACTTTAAGTTGCCTTTGCCATCAGAAAACACCTATCTGAGATTTCAGATAAGATCATCTACTTAGATCAACACAGCCATCTCACTGTCTATATGCATCCATATTTTGGTATTATATACCTCAAATATGCATCATACAATTTCTTTTAAAAAAGTATAGTAACATCTAAGGGAGTTTCTGGATTCCATTAATCCAAGACACATTCCCATTGCTAACGCAATTTAGGTTGTATAAATGCCTACCTAAAATCCTTTCATTGGTTTCTAAAAAAGATGATGTTTATTTTATGTTTCACAAATGCCCCAGAATGTGGTAAGCACAACTGAGCAATCAATGATGATTAACCTAGTTTTCAGTAATCTTGCATAGTCCTCATGAAACTATTATTTCAATGATACAGAGACACCTCAACCATCCTTAGCAACCCGAAAATGGTTGTTTTCCATGATGTATTTTCCATGTGGTAAAGTTCTGTTGCTTGTAAAATGCCTCTTAAATATTGCTGAAATGTTTTGTTGAGAAGTTGCCTTGAGGACCACAAGGAAATATTATCTAATTGTATAAGACTATAAGGCAAATCCGAGTTTATTTCTAAATGTATGCTACACCTACGAAGTTAAAGCATTTGTTAAGCAAATGCAGCCTTTTCCTTCCATATAAGCTTATGACACAATGAAAATAGCACATTGAATATGTAGTGACTGGAGGGAGACAAGGAAGCCCTGAGTGAATGAAGTCCTGAGTGATGTGCATTATTTACAAAGGTCTTGGACTCATGGAAAATTGGCAAAGCAATTTTGCATATATGTCAGGAGCAAGAAGGTTGGCAAAACTTTCCTTGGGGGGTGTCAATGAAAGTGAAGGACTAGTGTGTGCAAAGACTAGCAATGGCAGCTTCCTACTATGACCAAGACTAGTATCCTACAGAGATCTGTTACCAAAATACCCCAGGGCTTGGGGTGCTGGTAGTAGTAGATGCTGTTTATCAGACTGAGCCCACCCCCACCAATCTCAGCTTTTCTGTGCATGTGTCTGTATGTCTGTCCTTTCTTTGTCCCCTCACCACCCCTAGTCAGTATTTCAGGACCCCAGACTCACATGGCATGATGATTTACTACCTGCATTTATTTGTTGAACACTAAGCATGTGTTCAATTTTAGTTTTCAGATCTTTAGAAATCTAAAGTAATAATAACCATGTGGTAGTATAAGTCACTAAACTTGTAGTATGTTGTAGTAGATAGAAGAAATTGTTAGTGATTTATATTATCCAGAAGCAAACTGCTTTTTGCAGTTTAGTTTTACTTATGCCTTCTGAGTTACCTTTAGTTCATAAATATAGTTTTCAATTTCATAGCTGCGGACTAAAGCTATTATGGAGTTCCTGTTTCTTAAAAAGACCATACAGATTTACGTATCTATTTCTATTGTCTGCTTCCAAAATTCTAAGGGTATGATATAAAATTCCATAGTGTGGATCTTTCTGCCTTCAGCTCATCACCACCCCTTCTTCCTGAAAACTTTGTCTTCTTGCCATCCTAATTATTAGTTCCTTACCATCCTGTGTATTCCAATAAAATACATTACAAACCTAGATGTTTGATCTCAGTGTCCCACATTGTAGAAGGACCAAATTTACTCCAATACTGTACACACCTATTCTCACACACACACAAACACACACACACACACACACACACACACACACACACACACACACATATGTGTGTGTATATATATATATATATATATATGTATATATATATATATACATAAGAGTTTATAAATAATAACTAAATTAAGATACAGCTAATAATAATATATAGATATATATGCTATCAATAAATACAATAGTATTTAAGCTAAACAGTCTACAGTCTACAGTCTAGCCTGCCATTATATAAAGCACTTCTTATTTCAATAGTTTGAAACATTGCAATTGTCAGGTGAGACATTATCATGAACTTTTTCCTTGTAGAGTACAAACTTCTAGAGGTATGATACAGGACAACCTCTTGCACTGTAATCCGGCTCAGTCTTTTTAAGAATTTATGTTGACTATTTTAAGACTCTAATGCAACATTTGATTGTTCACAAACATAAAACTTATGATTAAGAAACGAGCACAAGTTAGAGACAAGGATTATGTCACTAGGTGGTAAGTATTTAAGTAGAGATGAAACATGCAAAGAAATGTAAAGCTTTGAGTGGATCCTAGTCTAAGAAAGAGCTATGGGAACAAGGTCTTAGAATCTTTATGGTGGTTACAAGTGTGTGTAGGAGAGAAAGACCTGGAACATACAAAATAGAAAACTAAGAGGAAACTTTATAGATAATACTGTAGAGATTTTATAACACAGAGTAGCGTTGTAACTTGGAAATGAATGAGGTGAAATATCTACACTGAATGGTACAGTCAAGCATCCACTTACAAATATAAGTGACTTCCACAAGTACATCAGGGTAACGAACACTTTTAAATGTGATTTTTCCAGTGGGTTGAAGAATGAAAATGATGAAAGTCAGAAACAATAAACCTTGGGGATGAGGAAGTGCAGGATAGACTTTCACCTATAATAACCCTGGCACACTCAAGGACACCTTAACATACATTTCCCTGATGACCCAACAGTGTCTAGACATATAGAAACAGCACATGTAGTAAGGTAAATAAATACAGAAATAAAAGCAGACAAATATATCATGTTGCTCTCCTTGATGGTGTTCTGAACAGGTCATAGATTCCAATGGAGACAACATTAGATGGAATGAAGACAATTCTTCACAATGGAGACAAAATTTTAAAAGAAGAATAAAAGAAGGGAAAGGGGATCATTGGGTCTGCAACTAGTCAATTCTATTTATACTTATCTTAACCAGACCTATAATTTTGTCTTAAGTGTCTTTATTATAAACAACTGCTTTTAATCTGTCATCTTTATCCTTATCTTGCCTGAACTCTTAATAAACAGATGTGTTATCTATAAACTATAAGCAAGGCACTAATTCTAGACTAAATTTGTAAGAGAATAATTCCACATACATGCCTAAGTAAGTAAACAAGAATCTTCCTGATGAGGCATAGAAAGGCCAATGTCAAAAACAAGAAATGTAAATGTCATCCAATTAAGAGGAGCCAGTGTGTGGGTAGATAGTATCTTTTGAGTAATTGGTAGACCTGGAGATGTCCCAGAAATGACAGCTCCAAGGGAGGCAAATTGATCTCTAGGAACTGAGAAATAGAGAGTAAGAGAAAAAAATCAGAAATGCAAAGAGAAAAGAAAATCAAAGTAACTCTAAAGTGAGACTGAGTATCTTCAGCTTTCATCTTGTGGTTTTATGGAAAGACCAGGGAAATAAAGATGTAGAATGTAGAGACCTAGAGCAAGCATTGAATGTAGGAAATATGATGATTCCTGCTTGTAGCTCCTTAGACATTTCCACCATCAACATGCTGTAGCTTAACATCTGTTAGAATGATGCTTACATAAGCAGGCTGTCTCCAGGTAACCGTTCCGAATACACACTGATGTATACAAGTTATGCTTCTATGAAGCGACTTCCTACCTGTGTTTCTGCATATCCCATCTGTGATATAATTTAACACTATAAAGCACAGAAAATTTCTAAAATACAAGGAAATAATTATTAATAGCAACAGAGATTACTTTGCTCTTTAGCTGCCTTAAGACTTTGTGAAGAAGGCTTGGTGTTTCGTGTATGAGCAAGAGGCTCTGAGAAATACATATTTGAATTTGACCTTCCTGGTGCAAACTATCTTTCCGTCTAATAACTCAAGGATGAATGCTGTTTAATGTTGCAAATTTTATCCATGAGATATTCTTTATACATTCTTTATATCTTTTATGTTCTTTGGGTATGTAGGTATGTCTAGGGTGTGGGTGTACATGCACATACATGGTGTGTTCCAGACATGTGTGAAGTGCAGAGACCAGATGAGGACATTAGGTGTCCTTTTCTCTTAGTCTCCGAATTGTTCTCTTGAGAATAAATCTCTATTTGAACTGGAATTTAGCATTATTTTAGCTAGGCTGGATACCCACTACATCCCAGCAGTGTTTCTATCTTCAATAGACTCTAGCACGGACACAGCCATACTTGCCTTTTAAATAGGTGCTGGCAATCCACGCTCTGGTCTCATGATTGTATATCAAGCATTTTACCATTGAACCATTACCCTGGCCTTTACTGCCTTTCTTTATCCTGTGTAATGATGTGCATTATAAAAAACACTAATCAATGGACATG
Organism: Mus musculus; assembly: GCF_000001635.26. Taxonomy (NCBI): domain Eukaryota; kingdom Metazoa; phylum Chordata; class Mammalia; order Rodentia; family Muridae; genus Mus; species Mus musculus. The sequence goes on along the minus strand of NC_000074.6, from coordinate 66,007,709 downwards.
GGGAGTCTCTATCTGGGTATAATTTTTCTCGTATCATTATTTTAACATTTACTCTGGACTTAGCGGTAGTAACTTTACATTACTGTCTTCATTGTCCTGCTATACAGTTTTAAGTATAAGGGATTATTCAACAAATTAACAATTAAAATGCATAAAAGTTAAGTACATAATAAAAGATGAAGCTGCCATTAAAAGCACAATATGGGTTATATTTATCAACAGGTTCACTGTACAACAAAGAGAATTTGCATAAAGTGTTAGCATTGGCATACTTGTACTAATAAAACATCCGCCACTAATAGCTTATGTAGCAATTAGTTTTGAGCTCAAATACTGTGACTAGATTTAATTTACATATCATCTGAAGAGCTATGTGACTGTAATCTGCTTTGAGAAAGCAAAAACAGTAATGGTCTACAAAAGACAGGAGCCCCTGTCAGCTATTTCCTTTGTCTTCTATGACTGCACACTGCCAAGTTTGATTGGTCTAATGGCTCAAATGAAAATCACTAAATGGAAGGAGAATCCTGTTGAAATGTTTCTTGGGGACATAGACATGGCAGGTGAGCAGGGATGAGATTTAAAAAAAATGGATTCAAGTAAAACAAAATGAGCGGAATGAAGAATATAAAATGATTCATTTGTGTAAGATTTAAAAGACATTTAGAAATTCTAAAGAAAAGAGAAGATATAGGCACAGGGTGAAAGGAAAACATGATATCCTGGGGAAACACAAAGATGGTCATCCATCTGCTTGCATTTTATGCTCCAACTCTGACCTCTTCACTTTGCAACTATCCATTTTTGTTTATTATTTTAATTACATATTCTGCTTTTCCATTCTCCAAACTCTCACATATACCCCTCCTCAATCTCCTTCAAATTTATGGTCTACATGTAGAGACTGCCATATCCAGGGATCCACCCCATAATCAGCATCCAAACGCTGACACCATTGCACACACTAGCAAGATTTTATTGAAAGGACCCAGATGTAGCTGTCTCTTGTGAGACTATGCCGGGGCCTAGCAAACACAGAAGTTGATGATCACAGTCAGCTAATGGATGGATCACAGGGCTCCCAAAGGAGGAGCTAGAGAAAGTAGCCAAGGAGCTAAAGGGATCTGCAACCCTATAGGTGGAACAACATTATGAACTAACCAGTACCCCGGAGCTCTTGACTCTAGCTGCTTATGTATCAAAAGATGGCCTAGTCGGCCATCACTGGAAAGAGAGGCCCATTGGACACGCAAACTTTATATGCCCCAGTACAGGGGAACGCCAGGGCCAAAAAGGGGGAGTGGGTGGGTAGGGGAGTGGGGGTGGGTGGGTATGGGGGACTTTTGGTATAGCATTGGAAATGTAAATGAGCTAAATACCTAATTAAAAATGGAAAAAATTTATGGTCTATATTATCAATTCAATTGTTATTGCATGCATAGCTGTATGTATATATGTGTATGTATGTGCTAATATACATATATTCATATATTCATATATTCATATATTCATATATTCATATAAATACATATATTCAGTATTTGTATATATACATGAGAGTACATATATTCTGAATTTGTATGTATACTCATATATATGAGAATATATAGATTTATCAAATATAATCTGTTCAGTACATATAATGTAACTATACTTTTGAGCTCCCACCTCCTGCCTCCAGTTACCAGCTGACTTCCACCTCAACTTTTCAAATGACTACTAACTTTCTCTGACACCATCAGTCATATTCCTCTGAAAGAACTCTTACACATAAGGCATGTGTTTCTGTTGGCTGAGCCATTGGTGTGGAGTAATATAATGTAAAAGATTCAGAGTGTGGCTGCGATTAATGACACCATTCATTCAGTACATGACTGAAAAGTGATTAAGTCTCAATTACTTTCACCTAGACATGGCATCCATTACATGCAGGGGTGGTAAAGATTTGAACAGTTTTAGACACTGAGCTGTGTACTATCTTCAACAACTACCAGTATGCTACTAATTATGAAGGAGACATGAGAAAGGCAGTGTCCCACACTTACGTGATCATTTCTTGATGGCAGAAATGATTCAAATTTAATAATAGTTTGTGTGCAATAAGCTGCATGAAGTTTAAAAGGACATGGATCCTTTGAAATGTAAATCATCCCTTTCATTTACTAAAACGTATCTTGTAATCACATAGGTATCAGAATGCAATGATTAAGCCACCCTCATGAAATTTATATTCTTAGAGAAACAAATCATGTTTTGGTTTAACATATGCCCACACACTTCAGTGTTAGGCTACAGAGCCTGGCATTTAACATTCCATATCAAAAACTTTCTTGGTAGGCTGATGTAATAAGGTTCATTCAGTCATTAAAAAACACATAATCAAAAAGAGAGAAGTTTAATGAGGTGACATTTAAAGGTACTTAAGAGTAATTTTCCCATTTGTTCCTTGCCTACACTCAGGTAAAAATAAAATGCAAATTTTAAAAGATTGATAATTAGATACAATGCTATTTCCTTCTTGTAACTTTAGTGTTCTAAGACATTTTGTCTTGAATTGGTTTTCCACCTTCCAAAAAAGCTTTATTCCTGATTTCATAGCTATTATGTTTTTTTTCAATAAAACATGAAAGAAAGAAAGAAATCTAGTGTTAATTTAAATTCAATTTAAATTAATGCTTTTGAAACTTGGGTGTGTATGTGCGGCACCTGAGGATATTGTTACAAATGTATTCACTGCTCCGATCCTTCCCAGGTGATGTTGACCACACACTGAGTGGTGAGATCTCAAATTATGCTAACTTCTTACAGATACAAAACCGCTAAGCCCATGCTTTAAAATGGATAATTCTGCTCTTGGCACCTTGAATAAATTCACCATAAAATTGCTTAATTTGATGCTTTGGTTGGAAATTTCAAATGACTGTTATAATGTTTCAAAGTTTAATTACCAATCTTTTTATAAGAAGATCCACTTCTGTCTGCATGCAGAAAAAGATTCTGATTTTAGCAGAATTTTGTGTTCCTGTGTTGTTTTGGTTCCTCTCTGTATCCATTATGTTTCTAATGTATAAGACATTAGTTAATTCAGACAGTAAAGGTAGGGTTATTAAGTTTGTTTGTTTTTTTTAACTGACATACTAAAATTACTTTTGAGGATAGATGAGTTGTAAAATACTTAGGAATGATAGCATTAATTCCAAAGATCTTCCTAATCATTTTTAAATATTAAAGCAACATACTATCTAAGAAACAGCATTCTGAATGAAAAGGAAATGACTATGCAGAATGGTATGATGATCATCTCACAGGGTCTGTTACATAGCACAGGACAAGAAATCAGCAGGCTCTAGTCTGAAGGAAGTAATAGACAATGGCTTTAATGGTCTGTGAAATGAACATGCCTTTTTAGCATAACTATGAGGCTTGCCCAATCTGATATTCCCTGATCTCTGTGCTTTCAAATAATCTATTGATAATCCCACAGATTGGTTTTGCCAGTAACAATCCTCTGTATCTAGTCCCTGCCCTATTTACATGTAGTTTCTTTGCACTTACCAACACCAGTTGTCTACAGAATTCTCACTCCTGTTCCTCCAAGACCTCATTTCATCTTTCTAGCTACAATGGGGTACTAACCACCACATATTCTTCATTGCTTTGTTATACATAACCATTTATGTCAAGGCTAGATATTTTTTTTTAACAATAGAGACTTTCTAGCAAAGGAGTATTCTAGTCATTCCTGTACTGCCATGTCAACAACAATCAACTTTCACTTGGTACAAAATATGTTAGGACTTATAAGTAATAAACTCTTTGGACACCGAGTCAAAAGCTGAAGAACTATTACAAGCAAACACAAGAATATCATGTACGAAAATCCAGTGAGGAATGCTGTATTGGAGAAGAAAATTAATATGTCTGAAAATTAGGTGATGTCCAAACAATGAATAAATAAATACATACATAAGCTATCTGCCCATAATAACAAACTAATGTTTATATTTTAGTTTTGATAAAATTAATATATAAAACTAGAATTATGCAAAATGTTAACACCAGAAGATTATGTGTGGTGGGTCTATCATCAAAACATTCTATTGTCTAGATAATGTTTCTACAAATCCAAAATCCCAAAATGTTAAAATTAACTCTGAACAAAGGTCTTAAGCTAGGTTCCCTAAACTCATCTGATCATCTTGACATCACTAACACAATTCACGATGGCTTAGCATTTCAGAAACTGTCATTAAAGTCACTGCTGAACTAGCCAAGAAGGGATTCAGTGCTGTGGCCAGAATACCAGTTTAGGACAGAAAAGACAGCAAGTTTTCTTCCTATGCTAAACTAGTAATAGGCTTGTCACTTGGTGAATGGTTTCCTTCAGGAACAGATGTAATACTAGAGAGAGGATTTACATAAACAAAAAAGCAGAAAATATCAGTAGACCACAGTAGATATAAAAGTTCACATCTAATGTTAAATAAATAATACAACTTTATTTTTAGTGAATAGTATAACTCAGGTGTTGAGTTATGCAAGTCCTTTGGCAGAAAGTGAGCCGGTAGTTGTGGGGCAGGGACAGCTCTCTACAGTTAGCATCCACAGAAGCAAAGCCAAGCTGTGTTCTTACCATGTAGTTTAACAATGGCCGCTAGAAAGTGTGTCTTCCTCAAAGGACAACAAAACTCGTAAGTGTGATGGCTATATATTCTGCAAAAAGAGTCTGAATAGTCACCTAGCAAAAATTCCAACTGTTAACACAGTCTCACTTAGCCAGAGAGATTTGTTCACATAGGCTCGAGTATCCATCCAACAGGAAACCCTGCTGCTAGCATATTCTCCCTGTCCTGGCAGATTTATTTGAATTACATCTGTAATGTTAGAAACTTCAGAAAATGATTCTTATTTTTTTCTCCTAAGTAGAAAAACTCAGTGGGATATTTTACTACTTTGAGAACAACTTTTAATTGGAAAACAGTGGTTTAGGGGTAAATAACAGGTTCTACATATGCTCCTAAGATACTTTTATTTTTGAAGTTACTAGCAAAAATATTGTAGACTTGACATGTTTTGTTCCTTTGATAAAATAGCATAGTGGTTTAATCAAACTAATATTGAATTCTAAGTCATTTACTAAATTCTTTATTACTCATACTAGTATAAATTATTTGCTTTCAAATTTTTTATGAGTGTATTGCTTGTAATGGAAAGTTAGTAGAGGTAGCAGCTATTTGGCCTAAGAGAAATCAAGCAAGTGCTCGCTTCGGCAGCACATATACTAAAATTGGAACGATACAGAGAAGATTAGCATGGCCCCTGCGCAAGGATGACACGCAAATTCGTGAAGCGTTCCATATTTTTGTGGGAGACTTCAACACACCACTTTCATTAATGGACAGATCGTGGAAACAGACACTAAACAGGGACACAGTGAAACTAACAGAAGTTATGAAACAAATGGACCTGACAGATATCTACAGAACATTTTCTCCTAAAACAAAAGGATACACCTTCTTCTCAGCACCTCACGGGACCTTCTCCAAAATTGACCATATAATTGGTCACAAAACAGGCCTCAACAGATACAAAAATATTGAAATTGTCCCATGTATCCTATGAGACCACTATGGGCTAAGACTGATCTTCAATAACAACATAAATAATGGAAAGCCAACATTCACGTGGAAACTGAACAACACTCTTCTCAATGATACCTTGGTCAAGGAAGGAATAAAGAAAGAAATTAAAGACTTTTTAGAGTTTAATGAAAATGAAGCCACAACGTACCCAAACCTATGGGACACAATGAAAGCATTTCTAAGAGGGAAACTCATAGCTCTGAGTGCCTCCAAGAAGAAACGGGAGACAGCACATACTAGCAGCTTGACAACACATCTAAAAGCTCTAGAAAAAAAGGAAGCAAATTCACCCAAGAGGAGTAGACAGCAGGAAATAATCAAACTCAGGGGTGAAATCAACCAAGTCGAAACAAGAAGAACTATTCAAAGAATTAACCAAACGAGGAGTTGGTTCTTTGAGAAAATCAACAAGATAGATAAACCCTTAGCTAGACTCACTAAAGGGCACAGGGACAAAATCCTAATTAACAAAATCAGAAATGAAAAGGGAGACATAACAACAGATCCTGAAGAAATCCAAAACACCATCAGATCCTTCTACAAAAGGCTATACTCAACAAAACTGGAAAACCTGGACGAAATGGACAAATTTCTGGACAGATACCAGGTACCAAAGTTGGATCAGGATCAAGTTGACCATCTAAACAGTCCCATATCACCTAAAGAAATAGAAGCAGTTATTAATAGTCTCCCAGCCAAAAAAAGCCCAGGACCAGACAGGTTTAGTGCAGTGTTCTATCAGACCTTCAAAGAAGATCTAATTCCAGTTCTGCACAAACTATTTCACAAAATAGAAGTAGAAGGTACTCTACCCAACTCATTTTATGAAGCCACTATTACTCTGATACTTAAACCACAGAAAGACCCAACAAAGATAGAGAACTTCAGACCAATTTCTCTTATGAATATCGATGCAAAAATCCTCAAAAAAAAAATTCTAGCTAACCGAATCCAAGAACACATTAAAGCAATCATCCATCCTGACCACGTAGGTTTTATTCCAGGGATGCAGGGATGGTTTAATATACGAAAATCCATCAATGTAATCCATTATATAAACAAACTCAAAGACAAAAACCACATGATCATCTCGTTAGATGCAGAAAAAGCATTTGACAAGATCCAACACCCATTCATGATAAAAGTTTTGGAAAGATCAGGAATTCAAGGCCCATACCTAAACATGATAAAAGCAATCTACAGCAAACCAGTAGCCAACATCAAAGTAAATGGAGAGAAGCTGGAAGCAATCCCACTAAAATCAGAGACTAGACAAGGCTGCCCACTTTCTCCCTACCTTTTCAACATAGTACTTGAAGTATTAGCCAGAGCAATTCGACAACAAAAGGAGATCAAGGGGATTCAAATTGGAAAAGAGGAAGTCAAAATATCACTTTTTGCAGATGATATGATAGTATATATAAGTGAGCCTAAAAATTCTACCAGAGAACTCCTAAACCTGATAAACAGCTTTGGTGAAGTAGCTGGATATAAAATTAACTCAAACAAGTCAGTGGCCTTTCTCTACACAAAGAATAAACAGGCTGAGAAAGAAATTAGGGAAACAACACCCTTCTCAATAGTCACAAATAATATAAAATATCTCGGCGTGACTCTAATTAAGGAAGTGAAAGATCTGTATGATAAAAACTTCAAATCTCTGAAGAAATAAATTAAAGAAGATCTCAGAAGATGGAAAGATCTCCCATGCTCATGGATTGGCAGGATCAACATTGTAAAAATGGCTACCTTGCCAAAAGCAATCTACAGATTCAATGCAATCCCCATCAAAATTCCAACTCAATTCTTCAACGAATTAGAAGGAGCAATTTGCAAATTCATCTGGAATAACAAAAATCTAGGATAGCAAAAACTCTTCTCAAGGATAAAAGAACCTCTGGTGGAATCACCATGCCTGACCTAAAGCTTTACTACAGAGCAATTGTGATAAAAACTGCATGTTACTGGTATAGAGACAAACAAGTAGACCAATGGAATAGAATTGAAGACCCAGAAATGAACCCACACACCTATGGTCACTTGATCTTCGACAAGGGAGCTAAAACCATCCAGTGGAAGAAAGACAGCATTTTCAACAATTGGTGCTGGCACAACTGGTTGTTATCGTGTAGAAGAATGCGAATCGATCCATACTTATCTCCTTGTACTAAGGTCAAATCTAAGTGGATCAAGGAACTTCACATAAAACCAGAGACACTGAAACTTATAGAGGAGAAAGTGGCGAAAAGCCTTGAAGATATGGGCATAGGGGAAAAATTCCTGAACAGAACAGCAATGGCTTGTGCTGCAAGATCGAGAATTGACAAATGGGACCTAATGAAACTCCAAAGTTTCTGCAAGGCAAAAGACACCGTCAAGAAGACAAAAAGACCAACATCAGTTTGGGAAAGGATCTTTACCTATCCTAAATCAGATAGGGGACTAATATCCAACATATATAAAGAACTTAAGAAGGTGGACTTCAGAAAATCAAATAACCCCATTAAAAAATGGGGCTCAGAACTGAACAAAGAATTCTCACCTGAGGAATACCAATTGGCAGAGAAGCACCTGAAAAAATGTTCAATATCCTTAATCATCAGGGAAATGCAAATCAAAACAACCCTGAGATTCCACCTCATACCAATCAGAATGGCTAAGATAAAAAATTCAGGTGACAGCAGATGCTGGCGTGGATGTGGAGAAAGAGGAACACTCCTCCATTGTTGGTGGGATTGCAGGCTTGTACAACCACTCTGGAAATCAGTCTGGCGGTTCCTCAGAAAATTGGACATAGTACTACCGGAGGATCCAGCAATACCTCTCCTGGGCATATATCCAGAAGATGCCCCAACTGGTAAGCAGGACACATGCTCCACTATGTTCATAGCAGCCTTATTTATAATAGCCAGAAGCTGGAAAGAACCCAGATGCCCCTCAACAGAGGAATGGATACAGAAAATGTGGTACATCTACACAATGGAGTACTACTCAGCTATTAAAAAGAATGAATTTATGAAATTCCTAGCCAAATGGATGGACCTGGAGGGCGTCATCCTGAGTGAGGTAACACATTCACAAAGGAACTCACACAATATGTACTCACTGATAAGTGGATATTAGCCCCAAACCTAGGATACCCAAGATATAAGATACAATTTGCTAAACACATGAAACTCAAGAAGAATGAAGACGGAAGTGTGGATACCATGCTCCTCCTTAGAATTGGGAGCAAAACACCCATGGAAGGAGTTACAGAGACAAAGTTTGGAGCTGAGATGAAAGGATGGACCATGTAGAGACTGCCATATCCAGGAATCCACCCCATAATCAGCATCCAAACGCTGACACCATTGCACACACTAGCAAGATTTTATTGAAAGGACCCAGATGTAGCTGTCTCTTGTGAGACTATGCCGGGGCCTAGCAAACACAGAAGTGGATGCTCACAGTCAGCTAATGGATGGATCACAGGGCTCCCAATGGAGGAGCTAGAGAAAGTACCCAAGGAGCAAAAGGGATCTGCAACCCTATAGGTGGAACAACATTATGAACTAACCAGTACCCCGGAGCTCTTGACTCTAACTGCATATGTATCAAAAGATGGCCTAGTCGGCCATCACTGGAAGGAGAGGCCCATTGGTCTTGCAAACTTTATATGCCCCAGTACAGGGGAACGCCAGGGCCAAAAAGGGGGAATGGGTAGGTAGGGGAGTGGGGGTGGGTGGGTATGGGGGACTTTTGGTATAGCATTGGAATTGTAAATGAGCTAAATACCTAATAAAAAATGGAAAAAAAATTAAAACTGTTCTAAGTAGCTGCATGTAAAAAGAAATCTACACAGAGGAAACTGGAAAAGAACATATCATGTATTAGTTATGGGAAGAAATGCTGGAAGATTAATGTGTTTTTTTCCCTCTGTCTCATCTATGTTTTGTATTTTCCAACTTTTATATAATGCATATTCTGTGTAATGATAAACCTTGGGAAGAAAGTCTTGTGCTTCATACATATATTTTTACATTTCATATCATGATGCTAAATTTAAAATATTAAATAACTTTAAGCGTTTCCAAACTTAAAAAAAAAAAAAAAGAAATCAAGCAAGCCTAAGACCTGATAGTAATGGTAGTATGTGTCCACTGACACCAAGTTTGCTTGCAGTAACAGAATACTCCACTTTGTTGTCAAGTCAAGAGCTTGGCTTCACTTCTTTTTTCTTTTTCTTTATTGCTTTTTCTTTTTCTTTTTTCTTAAAGACACTTCTTAACATCCTTGCACCTACAAAAAAAGGTGTAATACGAGGCCATTTATTTAAGTATATGCTAGATCGAGGGATGGGCACCTGTTTTCATTGAAGATACACTTTCTTTCAGCATTCCTTGTTAAGGAAAAGACTCTCCCTAATGCTCATTGCATTGCTGTAAGCCATTTCTTATTACTAATCTACTTTGAATTCAAACCTTGAACCTTTGAGTTGATGCCCTCTCCCCACCTTATTCATCATACACTGTGAATCTGACTTGCTCTGGGAAGACCCACAGTCATCACCCAGGTAGTGATCCTCATTGGCACTTTTTCTAGCACTACCCAGTGCTAGGTAGTTCTTATCATGACTCTATGTTGCCACATATGATTTTTGCAAGCTCAGTGATTCCCATTTTTTTCTTGGAAACAAGCACCAAGGCAGGTAGTACCCTGCAATGGTTGAGACATTTTTTTTAATTAGGTATTTTCTTCATTTACATTTTCAATGCTATCCTAAAAGCCACCCTTACCCTCCCCTCCCTCTCCTCTACCCACCCACTCCCACTTCTTGGCCCTGGCGTTTCCCTGTACTGAGGCATATAAAGTTTGCAAGACCAATGGGCCTCTCTTTCCAGTGATGGCCAACTAGGCCATCTTTTGATACATATGCAGCTAGAGTCAAGAGCTCCAGGGTACTGGTTAGTTCATATTGTTGTTCCACCTATAAGGTTGCAGATCCCTTTTGCTCCTTGGGTACTTTCTCTAGCTCCTCCATTGGGGGCCCTGTGAGACATTTTTACTACAGCCTTTTGCTCCTGTGCTTCAGAATATTAAAGAGCATTTTTGTGCTAAGATTTTATTTTTCTAAAACCCCTTTAATAAATTTTGGAGAACAATCATTTAAAAACAATTTTAAATTATTTAGAGCTTAGAAATCTCCTTTGCTCCTTTGGTGAAAATTTAATGAGTTTCATACAAAGACACGACATCTGGCTTGAACCATAGGAGATAAACACTCTGAACAATAGACCTTGGATGTTTAAGGGGTTTTTTGTTTTTGTTTTTGTTTTTTTTTATTTTGTTTTTTTGTAAAAAGAAAGAAGAAGAAGAAAGAAAAAGAAATATCTGCATTTACTTCCATTCAAATGATTTTTCCAGAAGGCACTGTGTATCTCCACAGAACCTTGCACTTCACAGTCCTGGGTTAGAATGAAACCATTGTGCTTTTAGGGAATAAGGATCTAATTGAGATATAAAATCTCACCCTCACCAAATTCCACTTAAATGAAGCTATAAGTCATTACTGATTTTATAACCCTATCAAAGGTTATGGCCCAGCATTCTGAGGCTGTGCTTTGGTTGAGGGCATTGTGTATATCGATTGTGCAGAGGAAATGACAGCAAAGTAGTTCATCAATGTAAGTGACATCACTTCTGTTTCTGAGAGATACTGGTAGCTTTAAAACTTGAAAGAAAAATTTCTACAATTTGTCTTCTTCAATAGCCCAAACTTGTGACTAAATAAAAGCATGCTGCTATAGGAAAAGAAAAAGCAATGTTGTTTAGTTAAAATATATTTTATTGGTTGTGGTAATTTACAAATTATAGAAGGATCTTTACTGGATCATTGAAAGAAAAAGCCATATTACAGAATGCTTTAGAGATCAGTTAGCCAAACCTAACATTCTACAGAGACTTCCAGAGATTTGTAGCTGCTAGTATCAAAAGATAGTCTCAATGCAAATCATATTTCCCGATATTCCTTCTTACAGACACTCCCACCTTGAGCCAAGATTGAACTTGTAATTTTACTGACTAGAAGAGTTATGTAGTGTTGAAGCAGGGCCAACTTCAGAAGACTGTTGAGAGTCTATTTCCTTTCTCTTAGAAGCCAAGTACTTGCTACAAAGAGCTAACGGTACTTGATACTACTACACAAAGGTGTCTAAATTATACAAAGAGGTTCTAGGGATGAGATTTTGCACATTTAGAGAAACAGCTGAAGGTGTGTGAACCAGGAAGCACTTGGAAATCCAGCCTGGTCAAACGTTGATAGAATTCCAACTTTAGCTACAACCAGACTGAAATATGCTTAAGACACAATATATTAACTGTTCAACTGAACTGAGTCAACCAAACTAATAAATTTGAGAGCCATTTATAAATTGTCATTATAAGCCACTGGACATTTTGTTATCCTGGGTCAATAAACAGAAGACTTATACAAAGGGCTAATACAAGACAATATCCTACTTCTCCTAAGTTATTATTTGTTGGCTTTTGCCACAGTAGTCACATTTGCTCTTATCCATTTTGCCTAATATCTACATGTCATGTTATTATGAATGATTATGTGACACTTAGCAAAGTCTTCTTTGAATTATGGGTTTATATATGATTCTTCTTATAATTAACAAGAGCTGAGAAGGTCTGCTGTTTAATTTCAGGGATAACAGCACAGGTAGTTGGTGTTTTTTTTAAACAGTTTTCAAAATAAGTTTTATCACCATTCATTTAATAAAGAATGAATATCAGCAACTGTGTATATATTCTATATTACATTAAGTTTTCTTATAAGGAGAGGTTGTTAAATGGGCTCCATCTTCTAGATGTTGATATTTGGAAGATTTATAGTATGCCTCAAGCATAAGTGACTTTAAGGAGTTAAGAAGTGGTATCATTACCAATCAAAGCCCAGTTTGTCAACTTTGTGCTAAGACAATACCAAAATGCTGCTTTATACTTTATATATGGAGAAAACAACAATTTTATAAGCATGCAAAACAGGTCTAATAAGGATCTACTTTTGCATCTCATCATTTGCTACTATTCTCTAAGAATCCTTTACTGTAAACCACTCCTTGGGCAGTACTTCCATTTTGATTTCAATCTTCTTGAAGTTACCATGTAACAATCACTGCATCCATGACTTCTCAAATAATGAAGAGCACATTTAGACACCCCAGAGCTACTCTTGGGACTCATGAATGTTATCGAAATCATGATCTATACTAAGTTGAGATTGTGCTGATGTTATCCTGATGCCCTAAGCATGCCACATAGTTTTATAGCTTTAACAGTAAAGTATTTGTTCTGCAAACATATGGACCCAATTTTGGTCTCCATAAACTACATTAAAAAGCCATGAACAGAGGATGTGGAGCAAATGGAACACTTCCTCATTGTTGGTGGAAGTGCAAACAACCACTTTGGAAATCAATTTGGCAGTTTCTCAGAAAACTAGAAACAGTTCTACCTCAAGACCCAGCTATATCACTCCTGGGAACATATTCAAAAGGTGTTCCACCATTCCACAAAGACAATTCCTCAACTATGTTCATAACAGCTTTATTCTTTTTTTCCATTTTTTATTAGGTATTTAGCTCATTTACATTTCCAATGCTATACCAAAAGTCCCCCATACCCACCCACCCCCACTCCCCTACCCACCCACTCCTTCTTTTTGGCCCTGGCGTTCCCCTGTACTGGGGCATATAAAGTTTGTAAGTCCAATGGGCCTCTCTTTGCAGTGATGGCCGACTAGGCCATCTTTTGATACATATGCAGCTAGAGACAAGAGCTCCGGGGTACTGCTTAGTTCATATTGTTGTTCCACCTATAGGGTTGCAGTTCCCTGTATTCTTAATAGCCAGAAACTGAAAACATCCTAGATGTTTCTCAAGTGACGAACGGATAAAGAAAATGTGGTAATGTATACAATATAATACTACACATCTATTAAAAACCAAGGCATCATGAATTTTTTTTAGGCAAATGAATGGAACTTAAGGATATCATCCTGAGTGAGATAACCCAGTCCCCAAAGGACATGCATGGTATGCACTCACTTATAAGTGGATATTAGCCATAAAATACAGGTACCATGCTATACAGAAGGATGTTTGAGTCTCACTTGGAAGGGGGAATAAATAGTCATAAGAGACAGACAGAAGGAAGGATCTGAGAGTGAGGTTGGATAAGAAAGTGGAAGGGGGTTCAGGATCAGGTATGTGGAAGCACAGTAGAGATATCTAGATAGCCATGAAAATGAATGGAAACCTGCAACTGATAGGGTGAAAAAGTAGGAGCATCTCCAGGAAGAGACAGAGACCTGGGATAAGTTAGGCACCCAAGAATCAATGTGGGTGATTTTGCTGTGGCTTGTTATACTCGGGAAACAGAACCCGAAGAGGCCACCTCCTGTACCCAGGAAGGAATGCCAATGGAGTGATAGATACACCAATCCACCCACAAAATTTTCAAACCAAACTTTATCCTTCAAGAAATGCAGGCATGACGGATGGAACAGAGACTGAGGGAACAACCAATTGGTTGGGCCAACCAATAACTGGCCCAACTTGAGTCCCATCCCATGGGCAAGCACCAGTTCCTAACACTATCAATGACACTCTTTTATTGTTGCAGACAGTAGCATGTTGTCCTCTGAGAGGCTCCACTCAGCAGCTGACTCAGACAGATACAGACATCCAAAGCCAAACAGTCAATGGAGCTTGGGGACTCTTATGGAAGAGTAGGAGGAAGGATTGCAGACCCTGAAGAAGATACGAATACCAAGAGTCAACTAACCTGGACTCTTGGGGCTCTCAGAGTCTCAACCACCAAGCAAAGAACATACATAAGCTGGACCTAGGCCTCCCTGAATATATGTAGCAGATGTGTACCCTGTCCTTCATGTGGGTCCCAAACAATTGGAACTGGGGATATCCCGAAAGCTGTTGCCTGTATGTGAGATATATTCTTCTAGATGGGCTGCCTTTTCTGGTAATAACCAGGAGAGCCCTCACCTGCTCAGAAGAGAAGGGGGTAGGGGAAGGGTTGTAGGGGAATGACCAGGAAAGAGTGAATGAATTGGGTGTAAAGTGAATAATTAAAACAAACAAACAAACAAACAAACAAATAAATGTCATGTACAATGACATATACTTATAATCTCAAAGCCAGAAAAATAGAGACTGGTGACTCCCATAAGTTTTCTAGCAATGTCTATAGAAACTAGATAACTTTAGACAGAGAAACACTCCCATATTTGATCTCTGGCCTTTACATGCATGTACAAATACATTTACAGGAACCTACATGCAAATGTATCCATATTCACATAATCACATACCACACACAAACATAAAACATACAAACAATAATTTTGAGTAATTTGGAAACTTTATAGGTCTCAGGACTGTTAGGCAGCTTTGTGATAGTACTTAGAATGATGATGAATAGTTTGCAGCCTTAACACCATATGGACTCCCAAACTGGAAGAAGACAACTGGATGGCGACATTTTTCTAAGCACTCCAAGTGTGACACTGATCTTTCATTAGGGAATATATCACCAAGGTACAGAAATACTCTATTCTTGGCACTTTTACATGGCCTCACTATGAATTCTTGAATGTACTCTGCATGGGAGGATTATTATCATAAGTATCCTCATGTATAGATGAGAAAATTCCCTGTAGAGAAATGTCCAATAGAATTGAATTTCATCAATACAGAGCAAGACTTTCTTGAAATTGGAATGTTTCTTTATATTTTAAGTTAAAGAAAGAAGAAATTTTTGAAAGAGCTCCAAAATGCAACATCTAGTTGTCAGTGGTTCCATAGATGAATATGTCTATCAACAATCCTGATAACATGGATTCCATCTCCAGTATCCAAATGGTGGAGGGAGAAAACTAGTTCCTATGTTGTCCTCTGAATTCCACACATGCACCTACCAAACAAAAATTTAAATATAATGAAAAGTTAGTTTTAAATAGAGGTCTCAGTGCTAGCTCATTCCTGACTCCAGATAGTGTTTTTTTATCAGAATTAGTGACATATGAATTAGTTACATCTGCATTATTATTTTTAAACTTTCTGAAAATACACAGTAAAACCAAGTTGATTTATATCAACTCTTCCCAGTTGGATAGATTCCTGAATCTGAAAAACACATCATCATGGAACTCTTAGAAAACTTCTTGTTCTAATAATATATAAGTCACATTGAGCATAATAAATCCTAAAACCCTGAATTTGATGTTAAATGATGTGCAGAATACTTTTATTACAGAAAGGACATACTATGAGTTGTCCTTATCACAATCTTGAGTGAAAGTTATGATCCATCACAAACTCAAAGAAAGTAGATAGAATTAGATAAAACTATACATTTTAAGTACACCTAGTATATTATTTAGTTTTCTATTGCTTTGCTAAAACACCATGACCAAGATAGCTTAAAGAAGAAAGCATGTGTCTTAGTTTACAGTTCCAGAAGATTAGAATCTGTGATGGGAGAGTGGGGTAGAGTGTCAGAAGCAGGAAACCAAGAGTTCACATCTAAAACTAGAATCATAAAACAAAGAGGACTCACTGGAAATGATATGAGTCCTTAAACTATCAAAGCCATGCTCCAGTGACACACTTCTCATAACAAGGTCATAGCTGTTAAACCTCCCAAAGAGTGCCATCATTTGGTGATTAAGTGTTCAAATGTCTAAGACCATGGGAAGGTTGTGGAATCTCATTCAAACTATCATATTTAGTATTAAAGGCTAAAAATTATCAATAGTTATATAATATATATAATTTTTTCTGCAGGATATATATATATATATATATATACAAATAATATTTTTTCAAACCATTGAGCTTACTAATATTTCAAGGTAAAATTTACTCTAATTATATTAAAATTTGCTCTATCACATTATGACAAAAATACACAATTTGAACATTTATAAGTTGGTGCATTCAATGTAATTTCATAATATATTGTCTTTATAAACATAGTTATTTGCATGCAAGAGAGACAGTATTTCATTTTAATTAGGATATTTAAATTTTTTACTATTAATAGAAACAACTTTATGGTATGAAACAGAACTCTAAGCTATAAATTTGTACCCAATAAATAGGATTAGAAACAAGCATCCAATTTCCAAGTGTTTGAACTTAATGATCAAGTAGTTATATCAATGAACACATGTATGTGACACTTCTTGAACTAGCTACTTATAACTGAGAAATGATTGAGAAGTCAATCATGGAAAGAGCAACAATGGTGAATTATAAAACTTGTGACACTCACCAGCTACTCAATAATTTTTGAAGAGTCAATACATAAATGAACTGAAGCTATTATTTTGAAGATTTTTCTACATACCACAGACTAATGTAAACAATTTTATAGATTAAAGTGTTTGGGCTTCATCATATTTCTGTTTATGCTGTTGTACAAGTAAGAAAATTTGGTTTTGGGGAATAATTTCCCCAATGTTCCAGCAGAGTTTTCAAGTCAGATTTTATCTATTTTAAAGCTCCAGCTGGAGGCAAAGAAGCATGAAGCAAAGGCAGTTAAATACTGATATGGTAGCATAACAGCTGTCATGTAAAACAAAGGCCCTGACCCCATAAGAAGGGTTATTCTTCTATGCAATAACAAATACTTTAGATATGAGTTCTTTTTTTAGTGAAGTCTACAAAACCAAACACTAGAGAACATGAAATGAACGTTGAAGGCAAAGGGAAAATATGGCAGCATAGTTATGCATTCACACAGCAATGAACAGATCATTGTGCCTGTAGCTTTTCAAATGGAAAGCCCAGCAGGCCTGGGAAGGGAAATATTTTGGGGACTGAATTTCTGCAGTACCTCACAGACCACAACAAGCAAATGAGATTTGGCCATGGGAAGTAATCAAGTTACTTAAACCAGAGAAGTGATATTGTCTGATTATCTGTTACCAAGTTAGCCTGTCAACAGTTAAGATTGGCTTTGATAGAGATCAACAGGGAAAAGGGAAGCACAGCAAATGAAGAAGAGAAGAGGATGACCTTTGCCAAAATGCCCAACAGTGGTGAGATAGTCCCTGAAGAGATCACCTCCAGTAGATAGATAGGGTCCCAGTGGAGAGACAAGGCCACCCACCCATTTTTAAAATTTTGACCCAGAATTTTTCCTGTTTAAAAGAAATGCATGGACAAAAAACGAAACACAGACTGAAGAAAAGGACATCCAGTGACCCACTCAACTTGGGATCCATCCCATGAGCAGGCAACAAACCATGACACTATTACTGATCCCATGATATGCATGATGTGCTCCTAGCACGGCTGTTCTCTGAGAGGCTCTACCAGCAGCTGACTGGGATAGATGCAGACACTAACATGCAACCACTGGACTGCACTCAGGGACCTCTATGGAAGAGCTGGAGAAAGGATTGAAGGAGCTGAAGGGTATGGCAACCTCATAGAAAGAACAACAGTATCAACTAACCCAAGACCCCTCAGAGCTCCTGAAGACTAAGTCACCAACTGAAGAGCATACCATGACCCACAGCACATATGTAGCACAGGACTGCCTTGTTTGGCCTCAGTAGGAGAAGATGCACCTAATTCTGTAAAAACTGATGCCATGGGGAAGGTGGAAAGCTGAGGATGGGATGACCTGGGGGTGAGTGGATGGGGGAGTAACTTCTCAGAAGCAAATGGGAGGGGGAAAAAGGTGAAGAACTCTAGGGGGGTACTGAGAACTGGGTCAAAATTTGGAATGTAAATAAATAAAACAATTTAATAAAAATTAAATAAATAAAAATAGAGGTGTGAATGATCTATTATGGATGCTGCATCTCACTGGCAGAATGATTCCTGTGGTCATTTTTCTTTTAAAGGGGTTGAAGAAAATCAATTTGCATACATGTCCCAATAGAGACAGAAGAGAAACAGTGCTTGGCCTGTACTAATCAATGGCATTCCTGTTCTCATTCTTTGTCTACAGTCCTAAAATTTTTTCTCAAGTCCCATAACTTTGGATAGTGGAAGCCGGAAGTGACGCTAAGTATATGTCAGAAAATTACTATCCAAGCAATCTATCTTTTTGTTTAAGTTTATGCTTAGTTAATGGGTTAATATTTGAGCACTCATAAGAAGCATCCATGAATGCTTTTCAATGACTTTCAACCGAGTATCAAGGAAACTATCTCAGTGGACATAGGATTTTTTTTAGTGAGAGGGTGAACTAAGGAGGCTTGGATTTTTTTTCTGGATGAAAATGCTTCCTTCACAACAGTCTTAGTGCTGTACATCCAGGCAAAAAAATTTTGGTAGAAGGTATTTTAACATATATATTACATAACCATAACTAAATTAATAAATAAAATGAAAGAAAAATTTAGACTCAAGTGTCTCTATATGCCATTTGTAGAGTCAGGATTTGGATAGTTAATTTACTACTTGTTACAAACAAGTAAGCAATATTACTTATTTTCCTATAATTCAAAAAATGGGAATGATTTTCATGGATTACTGTCACCAAACAATACTTTGAGCATTTAGTTCTTGCCTTTCATGCCAAGAGCATATATGAATATTTCAAGGAGGAACATTTGTTGACTCTCCATTATGCTGAGCACTGAAGAAATGAGTTCTGGTTTCCTACAACCTGTCAGCTTCCTTTGCAGTTGGTCACACAATATTAACTACATGTAAGACAAGTATGGGCTATACACACAGACAGCCACAGTAACCATCCCCTCCTTCAGTACACTCCTCTTCCATCTGACCCCCATCCAACTTAGGGCTGTAAAGTAAGAGCAGCTTGGAATGCATTAATGAGGTGCTTCAACTTAGTTGTGCTCCTGGCCTAAAAAAAAAGGTAGGACAGAAAAACAGTGTGGCTCCAGGGGACTTGGAGGTCCCAGATATATCCCAGCTTTCACAGCTAGCAAAGAACAAGTGGTGTGGCCATGCAAATAGCCATAGATACTTTTTGGAAGTTTTCTTATTGAGTTATTTTGAAATAGACTCACAGGAGATCATTCTGCAATATCCTCTAGAGAGCTTATGTGCTTTTCTTAAGAAGAATGGGGTGGAAGACATTTCTGAGAAAAGAATGTAGCTCACATGCTGCCAGTGAGAGTGGAACACATTCCTCCTGTTCACATGCACAGCTGGTATACTCTATTTGCATATTCATATTTGTGCTAAACTCAATATTGAAGAGTACCATTTCAAGTAAGAAAACTGTAAGAGCAGCATCATGAAGCTCTGCGTGTTCCCTCTAGCATTTGTTTTTGAGTTAAGGCAAATTTCTGTTAGAATGGTGATGTTCTCAGAAGTGTCCAAGAAGAGCTCTGTCAGTGTGGTGATATATTTTAGAAAATATGCTCTTGGGGATATTGATTCTTGCCAATAAAGTTTGTACATGACAGAACCACAGTAATATATATTTTAACATGGTTTCTGCTTTTACAGAAAATTAAATTAGATTTAGTGCAAAGGCAAAAATGATTTTTCTTAGACTGCAAGTTCATCCTTCCTTTATTTATCGCTGGTGATATATGTAGCATATGCTGCAGTCCATCTGGATGGAGAACAGATCAAAATAAATGACATGAAACAGAAATATATGCCATGTACAATATGTTCCTTTGATTCTGTTTTTGTTAAACTTGGTGGAATGCAGCTTATTAATCAATGCATTTATGATTCAACAAAAATATGTGGCTTAGAAATATGGAATAGCATAGGAAATGATGCTACTCAAACTAGTAAACATCTTTAATCCACAATACATGCTTTAGGATGTACATAAATACGTTTTAAAGGAGATAACTAGCTCAATTGGAAAAGCTTTTCCTAAAAGTGGTGGTTTATTAAACCATAAAGCTCTAGTGTCAGAGGCAGGATGCCTCCTGTTTTCCAGAGGTGTGTGACAAAACCTCAAAATTAAACAAGCTCCTGCCATTCCAGCATTTGCCCAACAGAACTAGACAATAAGAATATTTTACTGAAAAAGATGCAGCCATTTCAACCATCAAAGTGCAGGCAGCTGTAGATCCCTGGACTAAATCTGTAAGAGAACATGTCCACCAACAACGATGACCAGATCGAAAAGAAGCCCACTGTGGAATCATTTTATCCTTTTCAAGGGAAGGGGAGGCATTGCTTCTCATTGCGGCCCCTACCAGGATCCTAATGGATAGTTTCAATCACATAGTCACACAACAGATGACCCTGATTAAATTAAATGGCTCCTAAAACAAAACCCAAAGTCATGAAAAGACTGAGGTGGTGTGGGGCTTTAGTGATGGTTCAAAGATAAGAAAGAGTAACAGGAAAGAGTAATAATATATTATAAGTATGAAACTGTCAAAGAAGAAAGTTAGTTAATAAAAAATGTACAGCTCAAAAGTATCCTATTTTTTGGAAAACTGATATATTTTGAACAATCATTTTTATATCATCAACTTGCCTTTCATTTTATGTAACACTTCAGTTTAAAAATTGTGTTTTTTAAAATGCAGGCATTAAAACTAAACACAAGACCCCTGGAAAGAACAGTCAGACTAGAGTGTGAGGATCATCTAACTATTTCCAAATAGGATCTCTCCTCATTTTCCAAATATTCACAGTGGATCTTTCATGAAGGAAAAGTACTCTGGCCAACATGGATCAAATAGAGGAGAGACAAAATACTTCCTTGAGAGGAGCTCATTTTAGTCAAACTTATACAAAATGGGTGAAATTTACTCTCATGTTGCAGGGTTTAGAATCACCCAAGTAATTGACCTCTGGACATTTATCTAGAGAAATTCTAGAGAACTGGAAGAGAGAGACCCATACTGTAAATGCATGGCACCTTGTGAGATATGAAGGAATCTAAGGAAATAGCAGTCTTGCTGCCTTCTTGACTTCTTCCTGAGTGAGTACATCTGTCACTGTCGATACCACCTTCCACTGACATCACAGTCCAATTGTTTCAGCTTTGCCATGTGAAATGCACTCCAGCAACTCTCCAGGAAACTGACAAGCCTTCAGGACAAGATTGGGATTTCTGAGGCATCCAAATTCCTAGCCTGAGCAGCTATAGAGCTAGACTACACAGTACCTATTGAGGAAGCCAATTGAAGAAGTTCCCTTTAACAATACATGCACATTCTATCTCCTGTGTTACTCCTAATAACTCTGCCTGATACTGTAGGTGATTTCATGTACTGATCCTTAATGACAATGAAAGGAAACCTAAGGAGTGAGTTAGGGTGCAGCAGTATTGCTCAGATTAAACTGACAGATAGGGAGAATCATCTATGTGAAGGGCATGGAAGATAAGCATGCACATAAATGAAAACTTTTAAAAAATCTTCTGGCCTGAAATGGATTACATGCCATTAACTAAAGAAAAAATGTGTGGTTATTGTCCACAACAAACACACTGACTAGCAAGGAGATAGCTATGTTGTATATAATTAAATTGTAGTGCTTCACAGAAAACTAGTTCAAGTTAATTGGGTTAGACTTGCCAGTCAGTTTAGCTCTATTAGTCAAATTTTTACAACATAAGAGACTGTAAATAGTAATGAAAAAAGGAAGTGGACAGAGCTGAGAATGTAGCACGGATTTGAGGTTTGCACATCCAAGAAATAAGGTCAAATGGGTAGTCTAATACCTGGGGCAGAAAAAAACAGAAGCAAGATTATTAGAAATGTAAGTAGAAGTCTGGGAAATGAGAGAATATGGCAAATAAAGATACATCACAGATCTTGGTTGTTATTTTTCTTAATCTTATGCCTGTGTACATGTCTGTGCAGGGACATAAACAGTTGCTTGCAGAGGCTGGAACCCTCAGAAGCCTCTGGAGCTATAGTTCCTGGTGTTTGTAATCCACTCAATGTGATGCTGGGAACTGAACTTGGGTCCTTTGTGAGAACAGTTCATGATGTTTACCACTGAGCCATAGTTCTGTAACCCAGATTCTTCACCCATATTTAAGGGTCTCCATAGTAATATACATTACTGAGTTACTAAATTTAAAGACCAAGGAGCCAGATAGAAAGATTTGATCTTTCTATGATGTCATATAACTTTATGGAGACTTTTAAATGCAATACTATATTCTAAAGAAAGTTGATGTTTAACTTTGATTGCCAATTTAATTAGATTGAGAAGACAACTCAAAGGTTAATACTAAATGATGTATTCATTGTATGTCGATGATTTTTCAGATACAACTAAGTGGGAAATATCTACAAATATAGGTGACAATATCCAATAAGCTGGTGACAGAGATGAATCAAAGTGAAAAAAAAATTCAGCTAACAAAGAGATGACATGACTCTTCTTCATTATCTTCTCCCTCCTGAGTTTTCTGACTCACCACAACAGAGACAACTGACTGTGGAGTAGAACCTCTGGAACCATAGGCCAAAACATTGCCTCCTTTTAAATTGATTCTTTCATTACAATTAAAACAGAACAGAAATTAAAACAATAAGCAATGCCTTTTGTGTGTCTATTAAAAACAGATGAAAATAGAGAACTGTGAGTGAGCCCAAGTAAAGATTTCTGCCAAAAGAACATTCCAGATTGCTTTTGAGATAATTCAATTTTAAAAATCCAAAGTGCATTATGCGCTGATGTACTAGAATTCTTTTTATGATACTAAGGTGTTTTAAGTGTTTAAGTTTTCTGTCAGATATAGAATTCTCAAAAGGCTCAATTTAGAAGAATTAAATTGTTATGATCAGTGCAACTCTTAGAATTGCGAAGTTAAATTAGCAGCTGAAATTAACTAATCAGTGAATGGCAAAAATGATTTCTATATGTAAATATGGTATTAAAATAGAATGTCAGATCCCTTCAAATATAGTGTAGGGGTAGGCATAAAATCTAAGCTGAAGTCCAGAGATTACCAAGGCCAGCTGCACAAATTTGTCAAGAAGAGTCATCTCTAGAACACAAATCATCAACATATATTTAAGGGAGATTATATTACTTTCTATTGTGTCATAATCACCTGTTCTCAAAAACAACATAATTTCAGAGGTGGTTATTTAGGTATATATCATGTTTAAATAAACTTAGTGGAGTCCATTCATACAGATATCATCAGTGGGGCCCAATTAGCTCTTATGAATGGTTAAGTGTGTGCTCTATAGGCAGGGCCATTAAATAGCTGCCCAGCTTGTAATAAAACAAGAGGGACAATCATAATGGGAAAGAACTTTATAAGGATGTTTGCCTTATCTTGTATAGTTTCCCACTGTCAAAAAAAAGTTTCATGGAAAAAAGGAGACACAACATCCATGAGCTTTGATTTTGAGGGCTAACCACAAATCTGAGTGATTGTTGAAATGAATACACCATATTACACAAAGTAACCAATGTTAAAAATAAATTTTTGCATTAAAAAATCAAGGACATTGTGGTGGAAATAGCAAATAAGGCTTTTGATAAACATTATTTAAAAAATCCTAAGTTTTGTGAGAAAAAAAAAAAACACGTCTCTCTTTGTTCAATGGTGTCCTCACCCCTAAGTGTAGCTTTTATTGACAAAAAGAAATATATGGTGAATAGATAAATAACTTTAAATAGAAGTCAATTTTCCTCCAGAAGCTCTAGAATGCCAAGAATTATCATCTGAATAGCACATTTGAAGAAAAGTAGGGTAATGCTGTGGTTTTGAACATGCCCTCTGGCTTACATCATGGTTTTGCCTGCTATTAGGTATCTTTTGAGACAGTATCATAGATTGTTAGAACTAAAATCCCTGACCTAGAAAATGAAAGAACCTACATCTGGTAACCTGAAACATGATCCTAAACTATTTACTATTACTTTCTTCAGGAGGTAGTGTCTATGCCCCTTCTCTTTTGATATGGTAGCCTTATAACTATTTTAGCCAGTGGTGAAAGTTCTATACGTCTAAGAGCTGATGATAGGAGCTGATGCAGCCCAGCCCTGATTGCAGGTGAAATGTAAAATGCTCCCATAGACTTCGGACACTGGGCCCAGCCTGTGGTGCTTTGTTGGGAGGTTGGGGTTCCTCTTGGAGGTATTAACACATATTAGGATTACAATAGAACTGCTGGGGAGTATACTTTGAGGTTCTATAGACTAGATCCACTTCATGCCTTTTCTTTATTATTGGAGAGACAGTGTGACCATCTGTCTCATCCTTCAACTGTATGGCATGATAGGCTGTATATCCTAAAACTGTAAGCCTCCTTTAAGTTGCCTCTTGCCATGCATTTGTTCACATCAGTAGAAACATAACTAGTACAGTCTTTGTTATCACAACACTCATCCTTGAATTCTAAAACTCTATGAGGCAGTTATTTTTACCCTAATATAATCATGTTATGGGGAAGTCATACGACACAAACCAGATCTGTATAGAAAATACATGTGACTGTCCTCTAATTGGCTTTTTTTCTAACCACTGTACTATATAGATGAACAAACAAACTATGAGATGATTGAGACTTTCTGGATGAGGGCCAAATCTATATGGAACAGAGATATTATCCTTGGTTCTTTTATTCCTTCATTACTCTCATGCTATAATCATAGACATAGGATTCCTTATTCAAAGGCACCAAGATTTGAAGTTATTTCTTACAAAGTAACAATAATTATGACAAATATAGAGCTGGAAAGAAGTGATGGTTCTGCAAAACCAACATGCACATCTTGATTTTGGAGCAGAGCACATGCAGATGCTGAAGGAACCTCTGTGAATGTAGATGCTATTGTCAACATGACTTAGTCACTGCATGCTTGGGTGCTTGGTCAGATACCTCTCTGTGGGTATCCCCGTTTTGAGATGAGATAAATAATGTGGTAGTAAACTAAATGTAGCATATTATCTTCCCTGCCCACTCCTCCGATATTATTAGATATTGAAACTGGTGGTTTTAATCTACTGATTTGAGGATTTGAATAGAACAGGAAGCCTGAGTGACAGGGAATTCTTCCTGTTTTGATGCCCAAGATGGCACATTTAGTTCTTCTGTTCAATAAATTTTTTAAAAAGTAAAACAAAATATAAAATAAAACAAGAACTGGAACTTTTCTTGGATCACAAGCATACCATTTCTTGGACTGTACTTATACTTAGTTTGGGGTATTTCAGATGTCTATGTTGCCAATTGCAAATTTTGGAACCTCACTGCTTCAAAATCAAAAAGGCCATTTTTTAATGATTAATTATACATGTGACTATATAGTTGTTCTGGTGTTTCTGGGGTAACCACCGTTAACAGAGATCTGAAAGACACCACAGGAGTT
Source organism: Mus musculus (assembly GCF_000001635.26). NCBI lineage: Eukaryota > Metazoa > Chordata > Mammalia > Rodentia > Muridae > Mus > Mus musculus. The sequence goes on along the minus strand of NC_000074.6, from coordinate 65,981,746 downwards.
GAAAGGACCTCAAAAAGATTCTTGAGAAAGTTGATAAAATTGAGAATAAATTGTGAGGGCTGAACAAAAGTTTAACCATTATCAATTGTAAAACATGTGGCAAGGATCACTTGTAACAGTTAAAAATAGCCAAGGATTTTTATCTAAAGGAATGCATAAGATAAGATACAAATGTAGAGGAAAGCTGAGAGAAAGCTTATGTTTTCAAACACAATGTACATGGAAGCCTATGCTTGCTAGGCATAAATATAGAATTATTCACCTTCAATTTCTCCCAAAAGAAGAATCTCTAATGTGGTAAGTATCTCAAGATTTAAGATGAGCTCATGGGAATAAGAACACAAACCTATCAGCAGTATTTAGATGGCTGGGAAGATAGCCTACTTTAAAATATTTGGTGTGTAAGCACAAGAATCTGAGTGAAATTCCTCGAACCCAGTGTGTGTGACTGTGCGCTTTTATAATCCCAACACTGAAGTGGCAAAGATAGGTAGACAGCAGTCTTAGTTACTATTCTATTTCGGTGAAGATACACCATGACTAAGACAATTTATAGGAGAAAACGTTTAATTAAGGGCTTGCTCAAGGATTTAGAGGTTTAGCTCATGATTATTGTGGCTAGAAGACATGCAAGGAAATGGAGAAGTAGCTGAGGGCATCACATTCTGATCCATAGGACTGACATAGGCTTTTGAAACCTCAAAGCTCTCTCATACTAATAGGGTTTCTTCAGTAAGCCATACCTCCTAATCCTTCTCAAACATTTCCATTTCCAAGTGATAAGTTTTCAAACAAATGATTCTAAGAGGGTTTGTTCTCATTCAAACCAAACTATCTCTGATCTTTATCATATAGGAACTGCAGCCTAGCTCAAGATTAGTAAGGGACTCTGTCCCAAAATTCAAATAAAACAGTGTTGATCTCTAGTTTAAACACACACACACACACACACACACACACACACACACACACACACACACATACACTTGTGCAATGCACACACAAAGACACACATAAAAAAATTAGAAACGATGGTGATGATACCTCATAGAGCCCTTCAAAGACATGAAAGTGCTACACGAATCTTAATACTATACTAAGATCTCACCTTTGTTAAACAGTTATAGTCAGAGAAATTTTAATGGCCTAGATTCTAGCAGCCTCAAAGAATGTCAAAGTAGAAAAAGGATCATCTTCCAGTGATTTATAGGCATGAAGTATAGTTTAAGTTGATAATACCAGAAGTACATTAAGCCAGAGCATGTCTGCTTTCCAGCAAGATTACCTAGACCTAGAAGGTCTTGGATGTCATCGTTTTGCCATGTTGCTGAATTAAAATTCCTCTATAGCAGAATATACATCATAAACTCAGTAATTATTAACTACAGTAATAGGAGAAAATGATAAACATGTGAAATACACAATAAAAAATATATTATTACTAGGGTCAGAATCACAAAAAAGCTCCAGTTTCCTTCAATGCACTTATTTAGCAAGTCAGTCAGAGAGATAACTCATGAAAGATTATTACCATGAATGCATATGACAACAGAGTTGGAGAAAAAAAAACTGATTAGCTTCTAACACTTACTGCATCCACATTTAGGACCAGTTCAATTCCAGGATTTCCACAACAAAAGGTAGCTGAGAAAGTGGTTATTTGCCTCTCTGACATAAAAAAGATGACAAGGAACTGTGCCTATGACTTTATCAATAGTGTAATCCAGTCTAGGGAAATAGGACCCCAAGTATCTTATATTCAGCTTTTCCCAATCATATTTACTGCAGTGTCCTTTTCTTAGGCATTTCTACCCTTTGAAAGCATTTAAAATGAGAACTGGAATTATGGATCAGTGGTAGAGCACTTGCCTAGTATGCCTGAGACCCTACCTTCAATTTCCTGCACTATGAAGCTCTTTAATTGATACTGTGAAAACTGATGTCTGTCAAGATGCAAAACAATGAGAAATGAGAAAAAGAAAAATGGATAGAGAACTTCTCACAGAGCAATTCCTGCCAAACTGAACAAAGCCAGTACCTTAGGAAAATACAGATTGTTTTAATTCTGTTGTTCCAAACTATACTGTTTGTTAATATGAATTTTATTGTGCTTTATTACCCTAATTTCTGTTGCCATGATAAAATATCCTGACAAAAAGCAACTCAGGAGAGAAAGGGTTTATTGAACTTTCAAACCCAGGTTATAGTCCATCATCATGGAGAAGTCAAGGCAGGAATTTGATGCAGCTTATTACATCCACAGTCATGATCATGGAGTATAAATGCATACATGACAATATTCCACTCACTTTCTAATCTCTCATCTCTGAGAAATTGAAACTCAGAGGTTCTTGCTTCCCACAATATGGTAGGTCTTCCCACTTGCATTAATACAAGCATTCCATAGCCCTGGCTCGGCTCCTAGCAAACCCAGGCTGGATAATTCCTTGGAGAGACTCTCCTCAGATGATTTTACATTGTGGAAAGTTGAGTAAACTAACCATCACAACTACAAAACAAGTTTTACCATTCTTGAAGTTCACAAAAAATAATGTTATTCATAAGCTCTCCACAAGATTTTCTAATTTGGTGTCATCATTTTACATTTATATACAATATATATTTTAAATAAAATGTAAAGAAATCATAAAAAGCCAATGAAGAACATTTGTAAAGTAGATATGAAGACAGTTAAAAAGAACAATCCAAGTACTCGGTGTTTCTGAAGCAGAGCACTTAAGGGAGAGGTGAGCAACGTTATCACAAGTAAAGGACATTTGGAAGAAAGTACATGCAGCTGAAGAAAATGGTAGTATCCTTGTCTATGAATGTTCTTCCTTCTAGGAAACTCTTGGTTCTGTGGGTATGAGAATGACGTCAAGTCAGCAAAGAAAGTCCATAAGAACGGATTTCCCTTTTCAAAGGTAATCATACACGGTCTGTTCAAGCAGATGTCGGTTTAGCAAACTTCAAATATCAAAGAAGTAGTCTTTTTTATTATCATTCACTTTTATCATCCTAATTTAAAAATCACATTTAATCTTAAATATTTATTTATCAAAATAGAAAATATTAATGAATAGGTCGTTATTTATTATTAATTAAATAACAAGTGGATAAAATATAATCAAATTAAATAACTACTTACACTTCTATTTTTTCCAAAATTAATCATTTGTTTTCTCAAAATGTGGCCTCTCAGTTCTTTAGAAATAACTATTCAGTTTAGTTTTCATATTTGTATTTAAAAGTATTATTTATTATTTCTGAACATGTGTGTGTGTGCTTCCAAATGTGTATATGCTATGATGCACATGTGGAGTTCAAAGATCAATGGGTTCCACCGCGGGTTCCAGTGATCAAACTCATGTCATGAGTTTTCTCCATGAGTCATCTGGATAGTATACTTTTCTTAATTTTATAATGTAGTCCTCATATTTGTCACTATTTAAATCTGTGGAAATTAAAGCATAGAGGTATACACTTGCAGAAGTCTTGCAGGTCGTTAGTCTTCTTCTAGATGAGTCTTTTGAATTGTTTCACCCTGCTGCCTTTCAGCACATGCAATCATGTAACATGAGCATGAAGGTGCTCTTCAACTCTCTTTGGGCTCCTTAGAAGAACACCTGAGTCACATGGTAAGGTACAATGACAGGGACAGATAAAGCTTTCAGTGAGGACATGGCTAATAACAACAAAGATGGTATCTTACAAATCATGAAGAAACTCTAATTTGACGTGTATAGTTAACAAATATACATGTCTGAGGGTCCTAATGACACTTAATGCTGGAGTTCAAATAGTTATCGTGTTGTAATATCATGACAGCAAATCTATCAGATATTATTTACATTTATGATAATTAATCTTGAGTGAAGTTAGAAAGTAAAACTCTATTACAGACCTAAGTTTGTAAGACCGTCTTCAATCATGATCATTAATGGCCATATACTACCACAGAGATTTTGTTCTGGCATAGATGTGTTTAGATTTTCAGATAAGAATGATTTATACCATTTATACATCTAAATATGTGTAAGCACATGTCTAGTACCTCAGTTTGAAAATGTTTGTTTTCTGATTCTCATAAATGCCTCACTTTCAGAGACCTGCAGCATTGCTGCCCAGTGGCTTCCTGGTGCCAGTTCCCCCCATCCCCATCCCCACCCCACCTAAAAAAAATCCCCTCTTTGTTCATGTTGACATCCAAAGCAGACATTCTGAATACTTGCTTTTTCCAGAAAGATTGCATTCACTGGTGCTGACTGAGTGGAAAGACCCCACTGCTGTTGTTATTCTTGCTTTTGTTACAGATTTGCAGGATTTGATGAATGGGACAATCAAGGGCAAAACGAGAGGCTTGTCAACCAGCATCCAGGAGTACTTAGTCCTTTTCTTCAGTCTCCTTTAACTTCTTTAAGAGCAACATCTTATCAGCAGCCCCATCTTCCTGTCACACCTCTTTCAGTTATTTACCAGGATGCAGAGACAGGAAGAATGGGGATCAGGATAGATGTCCTTTCTCATCCTCACCTGGAGGTTATGAAGTCTGGCAAGTAGCTCAGTGTGCTATTCCAATGCATGAGCTGTGGGAAGGCAATGCTCAGACTACGGGTCCCTCCCCTTCACTGGCGGCTCAATGGAAGGATTCTAAATCTAGATTGGCATTGTCTGTGCTTTCTCTGTGTCGCAAAGCGCTGAGGTGAGTGTTATCTAATCAGCAGGCTCTTGAAACTCTTATTAATAAAACATCCATAGCAGCAGCTGCACCTGCTCTCCCCAGGTGCCAAGGCGCTTCTGCTTAAAGGTTTTTGTTCAACCATCTTTCACACAGTGACCACTTGATGTCTCATTAAGTAGGCTGTGGCTTTATCCTGAGACTTTTTACGACTCATACTAGGGAAGTGTCCAAGTAACCTACCTGCCAGTTGAGACCACACTTTCAAAACTACTGACCAGGGTACGTCAATAATAACTTATCACTCTCATTTGATAGTCAACAAAATGTTATCCAGTCTTCCTTATTAATGCAATTGCCAACAGCATCTGTTTTAAATAAGAAAAATAGCGTGTATTATGCTAATTTCATTGCAGAAGGCAAATAATATGGAAATTGGTTGGTTTTCATCATTTAAAATGTATTTTAAGACAATTAGCATACACAGCAGAATTCATTCTAAGCACATGAGACGCTAATACTCAATTAGGACTAGGATAGTAGTGAGAAAGTGTTCATCTAGAGAACTGTGAGAGAGAATTAGCCTCTCTACCCTTTGGCAGTCTCCCTACAGTGTCATGCTCACACCCGCTGAACATGTACTCCATTTGGTAACAACAGAACCTTAACCCAAACTCTCTCTGGTAAAATGGGCTTGCAGCATACACCATTCATAAATTAATGTTTGTGAAAATTTCACCCAGATGCCAGCTATTACCAAACTCGGAAATCAGTTACCCTATGTATTACAAAGCAGAAAATGACTGCAATTGTATTTTGGTAAACTTGTTCATGGACCTTTGTGTTACAAGCAAGTAACACCAACTTTAAAAATTGATGAAAATAAAAGATATATTTGAGTCATTCCCTGGAGAGCTGTAGTTTTGAACAAGGATTACTTTCAGGGAACCACTACCTCAAGTGATGTAACCCAGAACAATCTTCTTCCCCTCCCTTTATCTTTAGCACCTACATCTTCCGTGGCCTTCCTCACGTCATTCAGAAGCAAAGCCTAATTCTGCACAGAGGACATCCATCCGAAGAAAGGGAGTCTATCCCAGAGTAAAAGTAAGTTTTCAAAGCCCGACCTCCTTTACATCAAAGTCATTGAAAGTCCAAAGTGTGTCATTCTTTTAGTGGGTGGTAGGCTTATGTATCCATGAGTAAACCAGATACCACCGCACAATATTGGAATATAATGCTTGGTTTAAAAATATGAAGTAGCTGGATATAAAATAAACTCAAACAAGTCAATGGCCTTTCTCTATACAAAGAATAAACAGGCTGAGAAAGAAATTAGGGAAACAACACCCTTCTCAATAGTCACAAATAATATAAAATATCTTGGCGTGACTCTAACTAAGGAAGTGAAAGATCTGTATGATAAAAACTTCAAATCTCTGAAGAAAGAAATTAAGGAAGATCTCAGAAGATGGAAAGATCTCCCATGCTCATGGATTGGCAGGATCAACATTGTAAAAATGGCTATCTTGCCAAAAGCAATCTACAGATTCAATGCAATCCCCATCAAAATTCCAACTCAATTCTTCAACGAATTGGAAAGAGCAATTTGCAAATTTGTCTGGAATAACAAAAAACCTAGGATAGCAAAAAGTCTTCTCAAGGATAAAAGAACTTCTGGCGGAATCACCATGCCAGACCTAAAGCTTTACTACAGAGCAATTGTGATAAAAACTGCATGGTACTGGTATAGAGACAGACAAGTAGACCAATGGAATAGAATTGAAGACCCAGAAATGAACCCACACACCTATGGTCACTTGATCTTCGACAAGGGAGCTAAAACCATCCAATGGAAGAAAGACAGCATTTTCAACAATTGGTGCTGGCACAACTGGTTGTTATCTTGTAGAAGAATGCGAATCGATCCATACTTATCTCCTTGTACTAAGGTCAAATCTAGGTGGATCAAGGAACTTCACATAAAACCAGAGACACTGAAACTTATAGAGGAGAAAGTGGGGAAAAGCCTTGAAGATATGGGCACAGGGGAAAAATTCCTGAACAGAACAGCAATGGCTTGTGCTGTAAGATCGAGAATTGACAAATGGGACCTAATGAAACTCCAAAGTTTCTGCAAGGCAAAAGACACCGTCAATAAGACAAAAAGACCACCAACAGATTGGGAAAGGATCTTTACCTATCCTAAATCAGATAGGGGACTAATATCCAACATATATAAAGAACTCAAGAAGGTGGACTTCAGAAAATCAAATAACCCCATTAAAAAATGGGGCTCAGAACTGAACAAAGAATTCTCACCTGAGGAATACCGAATGGCAGAGAAGCACTTGAAAAAATGTTCAACATCTTTAATCATCAGGGAAATGCAAATCAAAACAACCCTGAGATTCCACCTCACACCAGTCAGAATGGCTAAGATCAAAAATTCAGGTGACAGCAGATGCTGGCGTGGATGTGGAGAAAGAGGAACACTCCTCCATTGTTGGTGGGAGTGCAGGCTTGTACAACCACTCTGGAAATCAGTCTGGCGGTTCCTCAGAAAACTGGACATAGTACTACCGGAGGATCCAGCAATACCTCTCCTGGGCATATATCCAGAAGATGCCCCAACAGGTACGAAGGACACATGCTCCACTATGTTCATAGCAGCCTTATTTATAATAGCCAGAAGCTGGAAAGAACCTAGATGCCCCTCAACAGAGGAATGGATACAGAAAATGTGGTACATCTACACAATGGACTACTACTCAGCTATTAAAAAGAATGAATTTATGAAATTCCTAGCCAAATGGATGGACCTGGAGGGCATCATCCTGAGTGAGGTAACACATTCACAAAGAAACTCACACAATATGTATTCACTGATAAGTGGATATTAGCCCCAAACCTAGGATACCCAAGATATAAGATATAATTTGCTAAACACATGAAACTCAAGAAGAATGAAGACTGAAGTGTGGACACTATGCCCCTCCTTAGATTTGGGAACAAAACACCCATGGAAGGAGTTACAGAGACGAAGTTTGGAGCTGAGATGAAAGGATGGACCATGTAGAGACTGCCATATCCAGGGATCCACCCCATAATCAGCATCCAAACGCTGACACCATTGCATACACTAGCAAGATTTTATTGAAAGGACCCAGATGTAGCTGTCTCTTGTGAGACTACGCCGGGGCCTAGCAAACACAGAAGTGGATGCTCACAGTCAGCTAATGGATGGATCATAGGGCTCCCAATGGAGGAGCTAGAGAAAGTAGCCAAGGAGCTAAAGGGATCTGCAACCCTATAGGTGGAACAACATTATGAACTAACCAGTACCCCGGAGCTCTTGACTCTAGCTGCATATATATCAAAAGATGGCCTAGTCGGCCATCACTGGAAAGAGAGGCCCATTGGACTTGCAAACTTTATATGCCCCAGTACAGGGGAACACCAGGGCCAAAAAGGGGGAGTGGGTGGGCAGGGGAGTGGGGGTGGGTGGATATGGGGGACTTTTGGTATAGCATTGGAAATGTAAATGAGTTAAATACCTAATAAAAAATGGAAAAAAAATATCTAGGCTCATCCCACACCTCAGGGCTGAGAAAGGCAGAAGCTGCTTCTCTAGCTTCTGCTGTTACTATGAGAAACACATGATGAAGCATAGCAAAATCAGCACATGCCCAATTAAGGTGAGTCTTCACTACTTCCTGTAGTCCCACTGAGCCTGACTGGCCTTTTAGTAGAAACATTGCCTGGGTACCCAGAGGAAAGCACATCAATGCATTCTTGTCAGAGTAGGACTACTGAACAATGAGAAAAGATCTCCTGCTGGCTCTCTGCTGTCCGACCTCATCTTTCCTTATCTTCTACTGTAATCAAGGGAAGAATGTTTTCTTTCAATATTATGGGGTAGGTGATCAGTAAGAGGGCTTCAAGGCTTCTGTCTGGGCTATCCTGCCCATTGTGAACATGTTAGGAATTGTAGGTGAGCAAAAAATAACAACCATCATTCTCAATATTTGCAGAACTAAAAAGCAGCTCTGGACTGGCCAATCAGATGCACCCCCATGTGGCCAAAGCCAACACCTGTGAAAAGACACCCACCTGTCTTTGACCACACAATTCCATTATAAATTATCCTGAAAGCAGCTTCCTAGCAAGGTGGATGACAGACTTCCATCAGCTATTGTGATAAGGAAACCTGTTTTTGTTTTTTGTTTTTTTTTTTTTTTCTATACCACATAGCCTCTCAAATAATTGTCCTTAGTTATGTGATAAGCAAACCAAGCCTATGAATGGTAATAGGAGTGATAGCAGAAAAAAAAAAACTTTATTTTTGATGGCATCTAGTGGAACTTTAGACTTCTATTCAAGAAGAGCAATATTTTTTCATTTTTTAAAATAAAATCTAGCTAATTTTTAAAGTTCTATTTGATAAAGATTCTAGTTTTGCTTTGCTATCATCCCAAAGTCCTGACTCGTAAAGTCTAGTATGCTTTATTACTTACCATAGTTACCATATTTTATAAATTTTATGAAATAAATACTAGTTGCAACTTGTAAACTTTATAATTTATTTGACCACATGACACATATATAAACAAGATACTGATTAGCAGTTCCTGAATAAATCTTCTACTAAGGGGCATATGAGCATGAAGAGACAGTGAATCAGGTAGCAATAGCCTCAGTGTGACCATGCTGAGCATCCTTGTCTGTCAGACTGAGTCCTAGGGATATGAGCCTATAAGTTCCATAGAGTTATGTATTCTAAAGGAAATATCCTAAAGCTTTGCTACATACCAATAAATACTGAAGCTTATACAATCATAATCTCTAGATATAGAGAAGAAATTTTCAGTTAAACATTTGACAAATAAAATCCACTATTCTTGTGAGAAACAGTTGTACTAGAAGCCAGATTTATAATAGCTAATTAAAATTTAAGAGGGCATGGAAGGATGTTAAGAATCAGAGTTCCAGGAGGAGGACTGCTGCAAAATAGTAAATTCTAGACACCATATAGATGTAGATGCTGAACCCATAAACTCTTGACAATATGGTTGCCTGAACAGAACCACAGCAGTAAACACTACAGCTTGGAGGGGAAAGGGTTCAAGAGATCTGAGCCTAAGGAGAAGATCTACAAGCAGTTGGCTTCCAACAGACAGAGAATTAGTTTTCATCAATCAGGGTTGAGCCTCCTGATAGGTTGTTCATGTTTAAGTGTCTCCACACCTGAGTGGTCAGGCCTACATACATGTATATATATGGTCAACACTTACTAGAATATAACTATATATAACTATATATACATATATACATACATATTTGTACTTATAATTTATATGTGTACTTACTTACTAAACATTTATATGTATAAATAAGTATATTTATATTTAATCTACTTATATAATATAAATATCACATTTATTTCCATATATTTAATTACCTATAAATGTAACACATATTTTTATATATATTAATAATTATAAAAGAAGTGGGCACTAATTTAAAAGGTTATGTTTAAGGGATTTAAGAGGGGCGGAGAAAGAGAGAGAAATGGGTATGATGAAAATATATCGTATTCATGTATGAAAATCTAAAAAGAATTGGTAATAATAATAAAGCTTAATAAATAACCTTAGTATAAGAAGGAATGCATAGATTAATAGAAACAAAGTCATTTACTGACAATGTAACAGAAGGAAACTTAAAGCCTCAACCTCTAACATCAGCCAAAGCAATCTAAATGTGGATATGTGTATTCCTTCAGCAAGCTACCTTCCCTGCTGGGTCCTCCAAGGTCTTGATTTCCTTAAGGCATAAACAAATTATCTCCTAAGCAAGCCACTTAATAATCATGGGCTGCTAAGGGAGTCTTGTGATTGGCTTCCCTTCTAGAACTCTCTGGAGCTTACATACAAGCCTTTTTTCTGCTAACTTTTACATATTCATCTGTATATCCAGATATAAATTAGTGAAGTTCACAAATTGTGTTATATTGAGCCCATGATTCTGTAATCCATATGTATCTACTTTATAAGAGAGGATCTGTGATGGTAGTCATGCTGCGTGTGCTAATACAACCTTGGTTGTACTAAGAAAATCAGGTGCTCAGAATGCAAATGTGAGACACTGCTCTTCTCTTACCATATAATTTTTTATTTATTATATTTAGCTTTTATTGATTGTTATATATTATATAAGATTTTTATTTTCAAATTACTACATTTTTTTCTGCTCCGTGAGAATTCTGTACATTCATACAGTGTAACTTGATAAGACTCACCCTCACTTTCCTTCTCTGAATCCTATACCCCTTTTACGCTTTCCCAAATTCAAATCCTCTTTTCTCTTCTTTTTTGAAAACAACCTACTAGGTTCAATTATGGCACTCACTTTTAAACAACCCAGCAACCTAGGACTTTAGCCTCTGGAAGATGACAGCATTCATAAACACTTAACACTAACCTGACTAAAATTAGAAAAATATTACTTTGCTTTTGTAAGCCCAGTGTTGTTAGCTAAACAGACAAAACTTGGACCTTTATATCATGTAATATCCATCAAAATATAAGTTCACTATAGAAGTTTAATTTAGAATTGTTGAATATTATTCTGTTAATTAGTTTTTACAACCTTGGTCTTCTGAATTGTAAGAGCTAATAAACAAACCATTTCAACATTCATTTTATATTTTCTGCCACAAAACAAAGCAAAAATCTAGCATCAGTAACAAGACCAAAAAAATAAAAATAAAACCAAAATTCTGACGTCTAATTAAATACTGATTGATTAATTAATTAGAGATTCTAGACTCTCTGAGTATTTTGTGGAAGGAAGATTAAGTTGACTTACACTTAAGCAAATTCCTAGTTCTGAAATGATATCAGTTGTTTAATATGCAGATGGATACCAGGACTAACTTTAAAGTGAGTAGAAAGAGTTTAGGAAACCCTAAAGGATATTCATCAATGGTTAACAATCAGGAACTGTTCATTGGCCTGTCACCCTCAATGAGCAGGAGCCACCATTTAAACATGCAGAAATTATTGTGTAAGTAATAATCTTACTTTTTAATGTGCAGGATGAAGATAGTTTAAATTATCCAACTTAAATGGCATTTGTGATCCTTTAAGACTATTAAGCTTATCAAATGAAGCAATTCATGGCCTCTACACTTAAAAGAAAACTTAAACATGCTTTTAAACAGAAACTTCTAACTTCATTATATTGAGAAATAAGATGCATTTGAAATCCAAAAGGGGCCTCTCAACCCAACACTTAAAGACTATCTCCCTTTAAAATTTCATTTTCTCCTCTCATCATTTTCCTTTCAAAATGCTTACTGAGTCTAATTTTTAAATACTATTAACACATTCAGGACAGGTGGTTTAACTTCCTAGGGTGTTTTAACTTTCTTTCCATGCTTTAACTGAGGCTGTCTGGGGAAAGTCAAAAGACACTAGAAGAAATCAGCTACTTTACTTGAGTTTTTAGGTGACTCAGTATTACATTTTTGAACTATGATAATAAATAATCAGTTCAGGGGCATTGCTGTCCATCATTTTTAAATACATGGTTATGACCTCAAATTGAGATGCTTGGGATATGCCCATGACTCCATTTGACAGATCTACCTTGTATGAAGATACATAATTTTCCTCATTAAAAATCCTATCTTTGTTAGAGAATACCACTTCCAAAATTATTTCCAATAGTGATTCCTTATGGACTGCACATCACAAATCTCTTTCCACTGCTTTGATTCCTGGATGTCTTTATTGGCTTGGTATTCAGCCAGTATTCAGGTAGAGCCATTACATTCAATCACAATAGAAAGATGATTTTTCCCTGGGGAGAGACAGGTGATCTCAGATAGAGGTTGGTCGGATGGGAGATGTAGATGTGAAGAGATGTGTATGGAGATTGTGACCATGAGGTAGAATAAATGCACTTACATTTATTATATAGAAAGGAAAACACTTTTGATTTTTTAAGGCCATAGAAGTCATGCCAGTTATCCTAACTCATACTAAGAAGAAATCAACAGTGGACTTCTGATGGAGTCTAGGAACTGAACCAGTACTGTTTTTGACACTATAGCCATGTGGGCCTGGAACTCACTGTATAGGCCAGATGTCCTTAAACCCATAACAATCATGCTGCCCACGCCTCAGACTTCTCAGGTCATTCTGAATTCCAAGCAAAGTTGCTGCCCATCATTACACAAAGTTTTCTTCAGTTCAGCTCACGTGTATCCATTGACTTCCATTCTCAACAGCAACAAGCCACATTTGTAAATCTTGTTTTTCACCTCTCATATTTTTGGAATTCATCACTGTCTCTCCTTCCTTTTCTCCATTCCACAAGTCTGAGGAAACAGTACTGGAACCCCAAATCACATCATCAAATCATAGGAAGTCATATCACCAAATATATTTCCAAGTCAGCGTAGACTGATACATTACTTTAACAAAGATGCTTCAATTTCAAGGACACATGATTTGCATTTGGTGAGGAAGCTGCCAAAAGGAAAGCATCATCTACAATGAATTACTCAGAGAAGCCCAGAATTTTGCTGTAAGTTCTGACTGCATCCTTGCTTTAGATTGTCATACTTAAAACCAGGTCAGTTACCATGGGCAGGGATTGTAAATGCACTTTGCATTCAAAGATATAATGAAGCTTATTTTATTCCTCACACTGGCATCTTTTTTTTTTTTTTGCTATATTGTTTTAATTGTGCTTGTGGTCCCCTTTGTCCTCAGCAACTATCCTTGGAGGAAATAATAATAACAACAATAAATATCTGATATTGATCTGGAGGTAAGATATGCACATGGAATCTGTGAATCATTTAAAATAGCCTAGTGGGTTACAGACCTTGGCCTCCCTTTTTCCTTTCATTTGTTTACTAGACAGCATTTTCTCCTGAAGCCCAGGGTAACTTTAAACTCAGAAACTTCCAGCCTCAGCCTCCCAGGTGCTCACAGTTTTATAGCATGCTCTGCCCACTTGTCATTCTCCATTAACTCCACTCATGACTGTACCTATAATAATTTCATGAGATAGCCTTGACTTTGCTCAGTCTCTTTTTAAAAAACCCTTTTAAAATAAGCTCCTAGCATCTGATTTTTCAAGCATCTTAAACTTGAAGGAAGGGCTGCCAATTCCCCCCACCTCCTCAGGATACATCCTGGATGTATTATAGAGAATATTAGAAACTGTGTTAAGTTTTAAACAATTCTTTCTTGAATAAAATGCAAATGAGCAGACATCACGTCCAAAATCCCATACACAAGTCATAAGGAATGAAGAACAGTGGATCCCTAAACACTAATTCAGTGTGCATTAGATATGAGAGCTTTCTTAGCCCAGGAAGATCTGCTGCTTTGTGAAGAAAGTTATTTTCAAACCCTCCAGCTAGACATTGAACAGAATTAGCATCAACAATTCCAAAAATGAACAACAGTAGTACCCGCAACCAAGCCAGCACCTCCTAGTTGTGCCGCACAAATGAGAAAGGAGATTCTGTAGAGTTCTGCAAAAGAGGCAGAAGTTTTACATCTATCAAGCAGCGAGTATCTTTATAGATTTGACTCGTTGCTTCATTGAGAAAATAGAGGTTAAATTTTATAAGCTCCTTAGTCACACACAAAATGATTCTCTACCGGTCACCTAGCGCACACAGAGAGCTAGGAGCCAGCTGCTCTTCACTGCTCTTCATCCTGTTGTACAGGCAGTACGGAGCTGGCTGGGATGGGCTCTCTTATTGTGTCAAATCAAACCTCCTCTTACCTCAACTTCCTTGTTCTTCTCTTTGTTTCTGCCCATTGAACTTCTCCCATTGCTGGCTGTCTCCCGGGCTGGGATTACAGAAATCTGGTGGAGGGGCATACTGGCTGGGCTGCAGGTGGCCAAATCCTGATTGGATGCCTTATGGCTTCACTCGCCCTGAGAAACCCTCCTGCAGAACTGTTCATATCCTTGCTTTGCCAAACTTGGATCTAAATAAAAAAGGAGGAAAATAGTGTTTGAGACACTGTACAGCAGTGGCCAAACACACTGAAAGGAAAACTGTAAAAATATGTAAGAGCAATAACCCAAGGAGTATTACATTCTCAGAAGGATGATTTACTGCAAGTCATAACTGCACTGCTTTGTCACTCATGCATCCCCCTCCCCTAAGAGCATCATGGGAGACAATTCAATTTCTACCGTACCTAATAACTGTCATGGAAACCAAGGAAACCCAGGTCTCACGGGCCCTTATTAACAACTGCTCCTTTTAATGGCACAGACTCCCACATTTGCAGCGACTGACATGGGCTTTTGTTTCTACCCAGACCCCTAGGAGTCTGTGGAGCACCCAGAGACATGCATCCTGCTGACAAGGTAAATAAGCAGAAGGCTGAGAAGCTTAGTATCCGATTTGGATACAAATCTCTTCCTTGAAAGGCTGGGCTAGCTGCGTGTGTGCCCTTCATGCAGCTACGGTAATCTGCTTAGGTCAAAGGAGCTGTCAGGAGTGAAGAGCTTTAGATGAGACGCGAAGAGAAAGGAAACAGAGGGGAGAGGGGGACATGGGTAAAAGGAAAGAGGAAAAGAGAAAAAAGGAGTGGGAAGAGATGAAAGGAAGTAGAAAGGGAGAGAAGAAGCAGGGGTAGAAAGATGGAAAACGAAGTGGGGAGAGAGAGAGAGGAGAGGGGAAGAAGGTGAAAAGAAAAGGAGATAAAGAGAAGAAGGCAGGAGAGGGAATGGAGCAGGAAAAGAGGAAGGAATTGGGGACTGAGAGGAGAGTGGCTTGTCACAGATGTGGATGAGGGACAGAGGGCAAGCTGGAGAAGAGCAGAATGGGGAAACAGGTAAGCTAAGCAAGCTGCAGCCTGTTCACAAAAGCACAAAAACTACCCGGCAGGCAGCACTCATTCCTGCTTATGGGCAACTCCTGTGCTCTCTGGAGTAGATTTATTCATTTCTGCTAAGGACTCCATGTCCTCTTGGGAGGATAAGATGATTTGGGGGAAACATATATCAGAACTTCTACTCTTCAAAGTGCAAACATAACAAAGTTTTGAAAACAGTTCCCAGGAGATGATCTTTGTTAGTCACTGTGACCCACCTCCAGCTATCTTTGTATTTCATATCAATAGTGTCATTTTCAACATGACCTTACAGTTTGATTAAACTCACGACAGAGATGAAGTGTAGCAGAGATAGCTCCTGTCATTGACAATAGTGTAAAAAGACTCATGGAAAGACTGTCAAAATAAAAGCTGTTTCTAATCTAAACATTTACACTGAAATAAACACTTCTGTGTATTTTCAAATGTGAAGCTAGTGTGGATTCCTTTTACCGAGTTAGTGACCTTCATGTGCTTCATCACCTGTTCTCTGTCTAGCCAAGGTGAACAAATTTTCAAAAGCATAGTTAGCCTGAGACTCGTTTATGGATTTGGATTCATCAGGGCTGTTATGAGCATCAGAGATGGTCTTATCAGAGATGAACCTATGTTAAGACACCCATGAGTCCTATAGAGCGAAGAATCTTCAGAACCATCTAGTCTAGCACTAAAGAAAGCTTAGGACAATCTGATGAGGAATGCGTATCTCTGTAGAATACTTTTTGAATGGAGGCAGGTAGCAATATACCATTGGACTCTGCTTATTGCCAGTCTCAGCTTACAAAGAAAGTTGGTAAACTACTGAAGATTGAGTGAAGGGACTATGCAAGGGCTAGCCTCTTTCAAACCTTCTGGCCTTATTCCTATCACTCAGGAGGAAAGGGAGGAAGGAGCACAGAGGCCTGCTTGGTACAGAGCAAGAAACTGTCTTAAAAAAATAATCTACTTGAAGGTAAATTGATGTTGGTTAAGCATTGCTGTGGTTTAAGAGTCACATCTATGACCTGTAACTATGAAGGAGAAATCCTTACTTTAAAAGCAATTGCTAATCCCTTTATCCAGGACAGTCTTAATTAAGAGGAGGTTGGAAATGGAAGTCTATAAATCTAATAGTCTGTGACAAATACTAAAATGTAAATTATAGACTTCTTTAAGAAAAACATATTACCAGTGTTTACTCCATAGAAGCTTCTAGCAACAGCCAAGGCAATTTTCCAGATAAAGTTAGACTTTAGTGCTTTCCTCTAAATATTCCATTAAAGTTACAGGAGATTTTTAGCTTGAGTTAACAAAGTGTCTGTCTTAATCCTGCACCTCATTATGGATATAGGGAAATCATTTGTTTATTGTGAGTTTTTTTTAAACTAAGATTTAAAATTGAAGCTAATTTGACTTACATGGTTGAGCTACTTCAATTTGCTATCTTTTATCCTGAAATTTAGATTACAAATTGAATTTCAGGAAAAAATTATATCTTAGAATATTTTTTTACACGAGATGCTGTCTGCTAAATCTTTTCAATCAAATGTTTAGAGTTAAGAAAAATTAATAAACGTTTATCAAAGCTTATATTAAGAATTGCAAAGACTGAGATACAATTTTATAATTGTTATTGGGACAGAAAAAGATGCATTTTAGCACATCATTTTAATATTTGTCTGAATTGGAACGCTGGAACTTTCACCAGCTGTGTCTGTGATGAATGTTTACCTGTGCCATTCCTCAGGCAATGCCTGAAATACTTTTCAGTCAAAGTATGAAGTCTCTGGGGGCAAACAATTCATGTAACAATTGAAAGCTTGGGAATTCTGGGGATTGCAGTTCTCCTTTGGGAGTCTAGGCAGATTACACAATCATTAACCCCAGAGAGTAAAAGAGGAGCCATATACCCAGAAGCTGTGTGCTAACAATAGACAGTCACACTATAGTCTTTCAGCTAACAGGTATTCTTACAATACCACACACTCTAGATGTATAAACTGAACCCTGTGTAAACTTTGTAATATAATTATTGATGAAGCTGTCCTGATTTGCTCACTGTTGCCTGGACACAGTTTCCTAAGAATATCTAGATGTCTGTGTTTCTTCTGTGTTCTGACTTCTAAACCTTTGGTTTTGGAAACACCAACACATTGCTTACCTCTGCCTCCTGAATCCTGCACTGTAGTTACTAACACTGAAGACCACACCATTACCACCACCTGACACACAACAGACTTCTGCTTTGCAGCTCAGCATAAGGTTTTAAAAGAAAAGCAATGCAAGCAGTGTATTTGATCCTCTACCCCGAGATCCATCCCAGTTTTTACTAAATCCAAAAAGGAAGGAGGGCAGATAAGGCTAATTAAGGGCAATTGTCATGGTGGCAATTAAGTAGGAAGGGAGATAAAATTATCAGTTAAAGACAGGGAAACAGGAACACTCTCCGAACATACTAGACAGACAGACTGACAAGTTAATCCAATAAACTTGTACTGGCTATCTGCTGTGTTTCCCCAGCATACTAGGAGTGAATGCGTAAGAGGAAATGTGAACATCTTTGACACGGTTTCTATGGCCAAGGAATTTACTGTGCCCTTAGGGAGATTTGGCCAGTATAAGTTTATCATTTTTTAAAAATGGAATCCTACATCAACAGCTAATGCTTAAAATAAGTGAAATACTAAGTGCAACTAATACTAAGATCAGAGATAAAATCAGCAACAAGAAGTCATGAGACTCGAAGAAAAGGAAGGCCTGAGTAAAATAAGACATTATTTAAATGGCATAGAAGAGGTATTTGTTCTAGTTTGCTTCTCCATGGCTATGACAAGAACACTGATCAGAAGTATCTGGGGATAGGAAATGGTTTATTTCAGCTTCTAGGTCACAGTCCACCACCAAAGGAAAGCTGCAAAGAAACACATGAAGGAAGCTAGAGGCAGAACTGTCACAGAGACCATGAAAGAAAGCTACTTATGTACTTATACTCAGACTCCCATCTTATATAACCCAGGACCACTTATGTACCACCCACAGTGTGCTAGGCTTGCCCATATCCAAAAAAATTCAGAAAGAGATTGGGTGATAGAATATTAGTAGCACTTGTTTGTTGTTGGTTTTTTTTTTTCCTAATTTAAAATAACCTCCTGACAATCCAACTGTTTTACCAGATCCATCAGAGACTTCTTTTTTTTTTTTGAATTAATTTTTTAATTAGGTATTTTCCTCATTTACATTTCCAATGCTATCCAAAAAGTCCCCAATATACTCCCCCCCTCCAGTCCCCTACCCACCCACTCCCACTTTTTGGCCCTGGCGTTCCCCTGTACTGGGGCATATAAAGTTTGCAAGTCTAATGGGCCTCTCTTTCCAGTGATGGCCGACTAGGCCATCTTTTGATACATATGCAGCTAGAATCAAGAGGTCTGGGGTACTGGTTAGTTCATAATGTTGTTCCACCTATAGGGTTGCAGTTCCCTTTAGCTCCTTGGGTACTTTCTCTAGCTCCTCCACTGGGGGCCCTGTGATCCATCCAATAGCTGACTGTGAGCATCCACTTCTGTGTTTGCTAGGCCCCGGCATAGTCTCACAAGAGACAGCTATATCTGGGTCCTTTCAGCAAAATCTTGCTAGTGTATGCAATGGTGTCAGCGTTTGGAAGCTGATTATGGGATGGATCCCTGGATATGGCAGTCTTTAGATGGTCCATCCTTTCGTCACAGCTCCAAACTTTATCTCTGTAACTCTTTCCATGGGTGTTTTGTTCCCAATTCTAAGAAGGGGCACAGTGTCTACACTTTGGTCTTCGTTCTTCTTGAGTTTCATGCGTTTAACAAATTGTATCTTATATCTTGGGTATCCTAAGTTTTTGGGCTAATATCCACTTATCAGTGAGTACATATTGTGTGAGTTCCTTTGTGATTGTGTTACCTCACTCAGGATGATGCCCTCCAGGTCCATCCATTTGCCTAGGAATTTCATAAATTCATTCCTTTTAATAGTTGAGTAGTACTCCATTGTGTAAATGTACCACATTTTCTGTATCCATTCCTCTGTTGAGGGGCATCTGGGTTCTTTGCTCCATCAGAGACTTCTATGGTTATGACAAATGCAGGTAGGATAAATCTCATGATGGTAGGAGAACTTATGTGCCCATATCATATTGGTTTTACAGGCATTTAAAATCCAAGTGTTCCTTGAGCCATAGAAGTTCTGAGGAAGCCAAGCACTATGTGAAAAATCCAAGGATCTGACAATGGCTAGCCTGCTTGATTGTAAGTCTCAAGAGTACCAATTTGGTTCTAAATAACTGAAGGAATTCTGCAGAGATGCTGGTCTTCAGTCCATGTTGGAAACCCAAATGAAGCAGCTTCTAACATCAGTAAAAGATTACAGAAGCCATGGAATAGATATACTTGTCAACAATAACTAAACCAACACAATTCCTACACCAAAGTCTCAGGGAACATCAAGGAAAATAAGGCAGAAATGTCAGTAGCGCCAGAGGGCTAGGAAGTCTCTGTATGATTTAGGTCTCCTAGAAATGAAAAGGAAGCTATACCCATGATACCAGAACGGTATGGCTACCTAAACAAGACCTGAATAATCTGAATGTTTAATTAGTCTCCCCTCATGATGAGTTCCTGGGAGAGACTGGGCATACAATGCAAAGTCCTTAGCCCTGAAATCACATTACACACAAGTCACATTAACCAGACTCAGTAGGTTTTTTACATATATAGAGAGAGATATAGATATATAGATATATGTAGATATGTAGATATGTAGATATGTAGACATGTAGATATGTAGATATGTAGATATGTAGATATGTAGATATATAGATATATAGATATATAGATATATAGATATATAGATTATAGATATATAGATATATAGATATATAGTGTGTATAACAATAATCAAAGAAAGTCATCAATTTAAGGCATGTCATGGAAGAGGTTGGAGTAAGAGAAGGGATGTAGTAGTTATATAATTGTACTATAATTAACAGGAATTAAAAAAGTTTGATGGCGTTATATTAAAGGATATGGAGGAAGAGGAGGAAGAAGAAAATGAGGAGAAACCAAGCAATAAAACCCCAGGATTCCTTCTTCTGTGTTCTTTATTTTTGAGCTACTGGTCCAGAACTTGCTGGGCCAGTACCATTAG
The DNA here is from genome assembly GCF_000001635.26 of Mus musculus. Classification (NCBI taxonomy): domain Eukaryota; kingdom Metazoa; phylum Chordata; class Mammalia; order Rodentia; family Muridae; genus Mus; species Mus musculus. The sequence goes on along the minus strand of NC_000074.6, from coordinate 65,960,995 downwards.
GTTGTGTCTACCTATTTCAAATAATCTGATTAAGAAGGTCTGTTAATGGGGATAAGAAGATGACTCCTTGGTTAAGAGCACTGACTGTTCTTGCAGAGGTCCTGAGTTCAATTTTCAGCAAGCCCTGGTGGCTCACAACCATTTGTAATGGGATCGAATGTCCTCTACTAGTGTGTCTGAAAAGAGAGACAGTATGCTCATATACATAAAATAAATAAATAATTTGTAAAATGTCTGTCACTAAAAACTGCATGGTATTTTTTTCAATATAGACAGGTTGCTTAATGGAATAAATCCACATACCTATGGACACTTGGTTTCTTCCAAAAAGCTAAAACCACGCAATATAAAAGGAAAAGCATCTTCAACAAATGGTCCTGGTCTAACTGGAGGTATGCATGTATAAGAATGCAAATAGATCCATATTTCTCACCCTGTACAAAACTCAAGTCCACATGGATTAAAGACTTTATTGTAAAACCAGATACAATAAATCTAATAGAATAGAATAACCTTGAACTCAGTGGTATAAGAGACAATTTCCTTGACAGAACACAAATGGCCCAGGCACTAAGGTCAACAATTAAAAAATGCTACCTCTTGAAACTGAAAATCTTCTGTAATCCAAAGGATACTGTCATTAGGCCAAAATGGCAGCCTACAGATTGGGAAAAGATTTTCATCACCCCTATTTCAGATAAAGGACTAATATATAAAATATAGAAATAATTCAAGAAATTAGCCACCAAGCAAATCAAATAACACAATTAACATATGGAGTACAAAGCTAAACAGAGAGTTCTCAACAGAGGAATTTTGAATGCCTAAGAAGAAGCAACTAAAGAAATGTTCAGTGCCCTTAATTATCAGGGAAATACATATCAAAATGACTCTGGGATTCCAACTTACATCCATCAGAATGGCTAAGATAAAAAACAAAACAAAAACCAAAGCAAAAACAAAAGAAAATCTCAAGTAACAGCACATGCTGGCAAGGATGTGGAGAAAGAGGAACGCTCCTTCATTGCTGGTGGGAGTGCAAAATCACTCTGGAAATCAATCTGACAGTTCCTCAAAAATTGGGAATAATTCTACATGAAACCCCAGCTATGCCACTCCTTGACATATACCAAAAAGGTGCTCTACCATCCCACAAGGACATTTGCTCAACTGTTCATAGCAGCTTTATTCTTAATAGCCAGAATCTGGAAACAACTTAGATGTCCCTCAACTGAAAAGTGGATAAGGAAAATATTTATTTACACAACGAACTATTATTCAGACATTAAAAATAAGCACAGCATGAAAGTCACAAGCAAATGGATGGGACTAGAAAATGTCATCCTGAGTGAGGTTACCCAGATCCAAAATAACATGCAAGGTATGTACTCACTTATAAGAAGATATTAGCTATAAAGTACAATATAATCCTGCCATAATTAACAAACACAAGGAAGGCTAATATGAAGGATGGCCTAGGAGGATAGCTGACTCTTTCTCAGAAGGGAAAACAGAATACATGTTGCAAGTCAGTAAAGAGAGGGAACTGAATGGGAGAGGGAATGGGGAGGGTAGCTGTGTGGGGGAGGGTGGGATGGGATGTAGGGAGAGGAAGGTAGAAAAAAGGGAAATCCAGGGACAGGGTGAGGAGGAGGCAATCTCTATGATGTAGCAGAGACCTGAAATAGGGAAGGCCCCAGGGGGCCTCTCTGGGCAACTCTATCTGAGACTCCTAGCAATAGGAGGTATTGATCCTGAAGTGGGCACTTCCTATAACCAGGCAGGACTCCCAGTGTTGGGATAAGGACAGCAACCTACCCACAAAACCTTTGTGTCCTGCCTACAAGATATGCAGGGACAAAAATAGAACAGAGACAGAAGAAATGGCCAATGAATGACTGTCCCAAGTCGAGACCCATCCCACTGGCATGAAACAATCCCTGACACCATTAATGATACTTTGTTATGGTTGCAGTCAGGAACATAGCATCACTGTTATCTGAGAGATTCCACCCAGCAGCCAATGAAAAGAGAGGCAGAGACCCACAGCAAAACATTAGATAGGCCAAAAAGCAAGCATGGGACATATGCAGCCAATAAGCATCTTGGTCCCCAACAGCAGATCAGGAGCTCTCCCTGAATATGTTGCCTGCCTGCCTATCCATCACATTCCCCTAAATGTACTGCCTTGTCTGGCCTCATTTGGATAGGATATGCCTAGCGCTACAGGAACTTGGTGTGTGTGTGTGTGTGTGTGTGTGTGTGTGTGTGTGTGTGTAGGAGGCAGGTGTTACCTACAGGGGGATTCCTTTCTCAAAGGAGAAGTGAAGGGAGGTGAGCGGTAGTTGATATTGGTATTTAAAGTGAATAATAAAAAGAGAATGTCTGTTATAGAGATGCCCATCACCTTGCATTTTAGTTGCTTCTAGACTCAGTCAAGTTTCCTTTGCACATGACACTATAAAGTTTCCCTCAAGTCTTTACAGGGAATTTTGGACACTTATTGGCATGAGGGAACTCTGGTGAACAGGAAAATAGCTGGACTCCTGCAGTCTATGATCTAGGTGGTAGTGTAGTTGAAATGGTTTTTCCTTGTTAATCTATACATGGTAGCTCCAGGGTGTCTTCATTTTTCCTCTGTGTTAGAAATGCCTTTGTATTTTAGCTTAAGAGAAGGACAATAGAAGTTAAGTGATGAAGAGTAGAATCTGAGCAGTACTCACTCCAATTCAGTTCTTATCATTCACTTTTATGTTACCCCCATTGGGATCTCTGAGGGGCCAGCTTCTCTGGAACACACAGCCTAGATACCTTGCCTACTCTGTATTCCACATGGGAGTATAGGAAGATGTTGGAGGCCGGTGTTTAAAGGTAGAATAGATATTTTATTTTCTGAGGTCTTTTCCCCCCATGTATGTCCTCAGTTATTTCAATCACTGCCTACAAATGACTAATTTTGAAGAAGCAGTTTATTTAATGAATGTCGCAAATATTGGAAGTAAAAACATGGTATGCAACTGAGTATCAGGGATGTGGGTTGGTAGTAGAGTATGTGAAGCACAGAGGCAACTTCCAGAAAAAAAAAATGGAGCAAGAAGGAAGGGAGGAAGGAGAAGGGAAAGAAAGACTGCTGTTCTGAAGAAAAATAAGAATTCTACTGGGTTTTGATATTTAAAATATGAGTTTTATATATTTCCTCTCTTTTTTCTAAACTTCAAAAATGAAGCAAGTCCAATGGGAGAGCTGTTGGTTACCACCAAGTGAGCCTGCCACTAAGTTATCTGATAACTTCAGCTTATCCTGACATGCTGGTTAGTGAACCTCACAGGCATCAGAGCAGAGCAGAACTGTTGGCTGCCTCCTTCCTCTGGAGGCATGCATGGTGCCTTCTGGTAATAAATGTAAAGAATAAAAAATAACAACAAGCAAACAAACAAAACACAAAAAGGGATTTTTTTTGTTTTTATCCCAAAAGCAATACTTCTTCTGGGAAGAAATTTTATTCTGGCTATCAACTCTCTGCTGAAGAAGCAATGCTGCTGTTGATTCCATGTGACTGTGCACAGTAATTTGCCCTCTACTTTCTCATCCTTCTTTAAGATCAAACTTTCTTTTCATTCAAACATTTCTTGTGAGGCATTCTCTCCAACACAAAAGAAAAGTCCTCGCCCCCAGTGACATATGTGAGTGCCACCCTTTTTAATTACATCGAAGCAACTTCACGGTATGTTTACTGAGTTGCTGAATGCAATTAGAGCCTGCGTGATATGCAAGGAAGCATGAGGAAAACAGCTTTTCAGAGGAGTTAAGATTGATAGACCAGGCCCTACTTGGTGATTAGGGGGATAAACCAAGGCTCGTAACCTGGGCAGTACAGATAACAACTTCAGCACAATTTTCAGCATGGATGAATCAGTATGGCTTTGTAACAGAAAATTCCACTGTGACTGTGAGATTACAGTGTGTGTGTGTGGGGGGGGAGGGTTAAAGGATGAGAGGAAATGGAAGTGCTTAGAAGAAAATGAGTTAAGAAAAAAAAACCCACAAAGACCTGAATTTTGTAGTCTATTCTTTGACTTACCAGGAAAACAACAACAACAAAACAGCAAAATGAGAGGTGATTCAAACAACCCCACAACAGTGTGTGGGTTTTTTTGTTGTTGATGGTTGTCTTTGTTTGTTTGTTTGTTTTTTTTATCCCATTTGAACCCAATACATTGGGACTTTGTATATACTAGCTTCAAAAATAACTGAAAAGTACTTGGGGCTGGGGAAAAGACTCACTGCGTGTAGTGCTTGCCATACAACTATGAGAACAGGAGATCAGAGATTCATCACACACCTGTAAAATCCAAGCAAGTGTGGTGGCCCATATGCAATCCCAGGACTTGGAATATGAGATTTCACACTGCATGCTGGCTACAAGAAGAAGCTTCAACAGTGAGCTCAGGCACTAGGGAAGAGATACTGCCTCCTTGAGTAAGGTAGAAAGCATGTAAAGAAGACATTCCATGACATCCTGGGGCCTCTGCATGTATGCTTGCACAGTTGTACCTTCACATATGCATACATGCACTGTAGAAAACATTTTTTGAGTTAAAATACTTATTGTTTATACTGAATAATGAAATCATTCTTCAGGGCACAAATTCTAAAGTTTGGTTCATTTGTTTGCTTTGGAAGGTTGTTTAGGGTATCTCAGCTGCCATGTATAAAGTTATCAAAACAAAATTATGAAAACAAGAGTAGCAATAGGCTCCCACTGATCTCTTTGGGTGCATAAAGTACCATGTTATGATTCTAATACTTTAATTAACTTTCAAAAGATTCTGAGAAATAGATAACACAATGACATTCTTCATAAACTGTAATGAATAGGACTAACAGTAACTTGATAACTACATTAATTTATTTAATGACTATATAAATATCTATTTCAATAATTATAGTAATTTTTCCTTTTTGAGATTTTTATATTATTAAACCATTTCTCCCTTTCTTTTCTTTCTCCCTCCTAGCCTTCCTATATACACCCTCACCATTCTTTCTCAAATTCATATCTATCTGTCTGTCTGTCTTTCTATCTATCTATCTATCTATCTATCTATCTATCTATCTATCTATCTCCTGCTCAGTTCATATAATGTTATTTCTATGTATATATGGCAAGTCTATGAAGCCTCAACCCTACACTAAGAGTTACATTTAAGTAAGGAGTGATGGGAATTGGAGAAATAGTCTTTTCAAGGAAGATCACATCAATTAGTTATCCACACCAAATGGTCACCCCTGAAACACATGTACATGTAACATTATATAGACTGAGCAGTGCCAGGAGCCTACCAAAGCACTAGTTCTCTCTGAAAAGCAGGTGGGGATGGCAGTATCTGTGATGTACAAGGCACAAAACTTGGTTTTGTGAAAGTAAAGATTGCTTATTATTAAATAACATGTACCATTCCTGACTCTAAGTTATTCTGAAGCCAGAACCCCCAGGCATCTGGTGTTTAACACCCAGTTGGAATATTTAGTAAAGTTTTTTGTTAGCGTTTCTTTCTCTCATGCAAAGAAACCTTACCTGTCATTGGACAGGTGAAAGGGAGACTTGGAGCAATTAAATTTAGGGAACCAGGATAAGGTCATGCTGGCAGAAAGAAAAACTTTTATACAAGCAAATATGCATAGATATAAACACATTCATGCATACATTCACCTCTTTGTTGGTCTGAACCATCTGTCTCATCAACTTATATACTTATACACATACCTATATTTACAAATATATATTTGGTAGCTGGAGTAAAAGTCTCCACAAGCAAGTTTACAAAGCAAGTACCAGCACAGAAAAAACCTCACTCATTCTGGATGAAAAATAAGCTCCAGCTTTTATTGTTCTGAGAAAGTAGTTTCTACTTTTTTATTGCTGAATGAAAGAAACCTCAAGATTGTAAGAAAAAAGCCCTGTCCTTGTCAGTAAGAAACTCTGTTGTTAAGGAAAAAAAAACTGTCACAGACAAATGGATGGAACTAGAAAATATCAACCTGAGTAAGCTAACCAAGTCACAAAAGCAGACATTAGGTATGTACTCACTAATAAGCAGATATTAGACAAAAAGTATGAAGCTCAGGAAGAAGGAAGACCAAAGTGTGGATGCTTCAATCCTATATAGAAGGTGGAACAAAATAATCATGGGAGATAAAGGGAAGGACCTGGGAGGGAGAGAGGAGGGGGAGGAAAAAAGGAGACAGGATCAGGTGTGGGAGGAGATGGGGGAGAAGTACAGAGGGTCAGGAAATTGAACAGAAGTGTGTAGTAATGGGGATGGGGAAACAGGAGTAGCCACTAGAAAGTTCCAGATGCCAAGGAAGCAAGAGTTTCCCAGGACCCAGTGAGGATGACATTAGCTGAAATACCCAACAAAGGGTAGAGAGAAACTGTAGAGATGATATCCAGAGATTAGGAACTGCCCCTGTGGTTGAGGGTTGGGGCTACCTATTCATCTCAAAAATATTAACCCAGAATTGCTCCTGTCTAAGGGAAATGCAGGGACAAAGAGTAGAACAAAGGCTGAAGGAAAGGCCATCCAGAGACTACCCCACCTAGGGATCTATCTGATCTGCGGACACCAAATCCAGAAACTGTTGCTGATGCCAAAAAGTGATCGCTGTCTACTGAGAGGCTCTTCCAGAGCCTGAACAATACAGATGCAGGTTCTTGCAGGCAACCATTAAACCTATCACAGGGACTCCAATGAAGGAGTTAGGGCAAGGACTGAAGGATCTGAAGGGGTCTGTAACCCCATAGGAAGAACACCAAACAAGCCATATCCCTCAGAGCTCTCAGGGACTAAAGTAACAACCAAAGAGTGCATATGGAGGGACCCATGACTCCAGCTGCATATGTAACAGAGGATTACCTTATCTGGCATCAAAGTGAGGGGAGGCCCTTGGTCATGTGGAGGCTCCATGCCCCAAAGTAGGGAAATCAGGAAAGGGGGTAACATTTGAAATATAAATAAATTTAAAAAGCAATAAAAACTGACTTATTGTAATAAAACACTCCCTGCTGCTCTCTGCTCTGCTATGCTCTGCTTCTATTCTGCTTTTGCTCTTATTTTCTTCATTCCTAGTTCTTGTACTCTTCAGGATACATGATCACAAGGTATTTTTTTAATTAGATACTTTCTTATTTACATTTCAAATGTTATCCCCTTTCCTAGTTTTACCTCCGAAAATACCCTATCCCTTCCCCCCCTCCCCTGCTCACCAAACCACCAACTCCTGCTTCCTGGCCCTGGCATATCCCCATATACTGGGGCATAGAACCTTCACAGGACCAAGGGACTCTTCTCCATTGATTACTGACTAGCCATCCTCTGCTACATATGTAGCTAGAACCATGAGTCCTACCATGTTTTTTCTTTGATTGGTGTTTTAGTCCCAGGGAGCTCTGGGGGGTGCTGGTTAGATCATATTGTTGTTCATCCTATGGGGCTGCAAACCCTTTCAGCTCCTTAAAAACATTCTCTAGCTCCTTCGTTGGGGACAATGTGCTCTATTCAATGGATGACTGTGAGCGTCCACATCTGTATTTGTCAGGCACTGGAAGAGTTCTCAGGAGACAGCTATATCAGGCTCCTGTAGGCAAGCTCTTGTTGGCATCCACAATAGTGTCTGGTTTTGGTGGTGGTTTATGGGACAGATCTCCAGGTAAGGCAGTCTCTGGATGGTTATTCCTTCAGTCTCTGCTTCACACTTTGTCTCTGTAACTCCTTCCATGGATATTTTGTTCTCTCTTCTAAGAAGCATCAAAGTATCCACACTTTGGTATTCCTTCTTCTTGAGTTTCATCTGTTTTGTGAACTGTATCTTGGGTATTCCAAGCTTCTGGGCTAATATCCACTTATAAGTGAGTGCTTATTATGTGTGTTCTTTTGTGATTAGGTTACCTCACTCAGGATGATATCCTCCAGATCCATCCATTTGTCTAAGAATTTCATAATTTCATTGTTTTTAATAGCTGAGTAATACTACATTGTGTAAATGTACATTTTCTGTATCCATTTCTCTGTTGAGGGATATCTGGGTTCTCTCCAGCTTCTGGATATTATAAATAAAGCTGCTATGAACATAGTGGAGCATGTGTCCTTATTACATGTTGGAGCATCTTCTAGGTATATATATATCCAGGAGTGGTATTGCTGGATCCTTCAGTAGTACTGTGTCCAATTTTCTGAGGAACCACCAAAATGGTTTTAAGAGTGGTTGTTCCAGCTTACAATCCCACCAGCAATGGAGGAGTGTTCTTCTTCCTCCACATTCTCGCCAGCATCTGCTGCCACCTGAATTTTTGATCTTTGCCATTCTGACAAGTGTGAGGTAGAAATTCAGAGTTGTTTTGATTTGCATTTTCCTGATGATTAAGGATGTTGAACATTTTTTAGGTGATTTTCAGGCATTTGGTATTCCTTAGTTGAGAATTCTTTGTTTACATCTGTACCCAATTTTGTTGTTGTTTTTTTTTTTTTTTTTTTTTTTTTTTGCTTTTTGTTTGTTTGGTTGGTTGGTTTTGTCGAGACAGGGTTTCTCTGTATAGCCCTGGCTTTCATGGAACTCACTTTGTAGACCAGGCTGGCCTCGAACTGAGAAATCTGCCTGTCTCTGCCTCCCAAGTGCTGGGATTATAGGTGTGTGCCACCACAGCCCAGCTGTACCCAATTTTTAATAGTGTTGTTTGGTTCTCTGGAGTATAACTTCTTGAGTTCTTTGTATATATTAGATATTGAACTTCTATCAGATTTAGGATTGGTAAAGATTTTATTGTAATCTGTTGGTTGGCCTTTTGTCTTATTGACAGTGTTCTTCGCCTTACAGAAGATTTGCAATTTTATGAGGTCCCATTTGTTAATTCTTGATCTTACAGTACAAGCCCTTGTTGTTCTGTTCGGGGAATTTTCCCCCATGCTCATATGTTTGAGGCTCTTCCCCACTTTCTCCTGTACAAGTTTCAGTGTCTCTGATTTTATGTGGAAGTCCTTGATCCACTTAGAGTTGAGCTATGTCCAAGCAGATAAGAATGGATCAATTCACATTCTTTTACATGCTAACTGCCAGTTAAACCAGCACCATTTGTTGAAAATGCTGTCGTTTTTCCACTAGATGGTTTTAGCTCCTTTGTCAAAGATCAAGTGACAACAGGTGTGTGGGATCATTTCTTGGATTTAAATTCTATTTCATTAATCTACCTGCCTGTCACTATACCAGTACCATGCAGGTTTTTATCACAATTGCTCTGTAGTAAAGCATTAGGTCAGGCATGGTGATTCCACCAGAGGGTCTTTTAGTGTTGAGAATAGATTTGGTGTCCTAGGTTTTGTGCAAATTGCCCTTTCTAACTCTGTGAAGAATTGAGTTGGAATTTTGATGGGGATTGCATTGAATCTGTACATTGCTTTCATCAGGATAGCCATTCTTACTATATTAATCCTGCCAATTCATGAGCATGGGAGATCTTTCTATCTTCTGAGATCTTGTTCGATTTCTTTCGTCAGAGACTTGAAGCTATTGTCATACAGATCTTTCACTTGCTTAGTTAGAGTCACACCAAGGTATTTTAGATTACTTGTGACTATTTTGAAGGGTGTTGTTTCCCTAATTTTTTTCTCAACCTGTTTATCCTGTGTGTAGAGAAAGGCCACTGATTTGTTTGAGTTAATTTTATATCCAGCTACTTCACTGAAGTTGTTTATCAGGTTTAGGAGTTCACTGGTGGAATTTTTGGGGTCACATATGTATACTATTATATCATCTGCAAATAGTGATATTTTGACTTATTCCTTTCCAATTTATACCTCTTTGTTCTCCTTTTGTTGTCTTACTGATCTGGTTAGGACTTGAAGTACTATATTGAACAGGTAGGGAGAGAGTGGGCAGTCTTGTCTAGTCCCTAATTTTAGTGGGATTGCTTCAAGTTTCTCTCCATTTAGTTTGATGTTGGCTACTGGATTTCTGTATATTGTTTTTATTATGTTTAAGGTATGGGCCTTGGATTCCTGATCTTTCCAAGACTTTTATCATGAATGGGTGTTGGATTTTGTCAAATGCTTTCTCAGCATCTAATGAGATGTCCATGTTGTTTTTGTCTTTGAGTTTGTCTATATAATGGATTACGTTGATGTATTTCTGTATATTGAAGCATCTCTGCATCTCTGGGATGAAGCCTACTTGATCATGATGGCTGATCGTTTTGATGTGTTTTGGGATTTGGTTTGCAGGAATTTTATTGAGTAATTTTGTATCGATATTCATAAAGGAAAATGGTCTGAAGTTCTCTTTGTTGGGTCTTTGTTTAGGTAACTGAGTAATTGTGGCTTCATAGAACAAATTTGGTAGAGTACCTTTTGTTTCTATTTTGTGGAATAGTTTGAGGAGTATTGGTATCAGGTCTTCTTTGAAGGTCTGATAGAACTCTGCACTAAACCCATCTGGTCTTTGGCTTTTTTTGGTTGGAAACTATTAATATCTATTTCTATTTCTCTAGGGGATATGGGGCTGTTTACATCCTTAACCTGATTTAACTTTGGTCCCTGGTATCTATCTGGAAAATTGTCCATTTCTTCCAGGATTTCTAGTTTTGTTGAGTATTGGCTTTTCAAGTAGGATCTCATGATTTTTTTTTTTTTAATTTCCTCAGATTCTGTTGTTATGTCTCTTTTTTCCTCTACGATTTTGTTTATTAGGACACTGTCTCTGTACCCTCTGGTTAGTCTGGCTAAGGGTTTATCTGTTTTCTTGTTATTTTCAAAGAAACAGCTACTGGTTTGGTTGGTTCTTTGTATAGTTCTTTTTGTTTCCAGTTTGTTGATTTCAGCCCTGAATTTAATTATTTTCTGCTGTCTAGTACTCTTGAGTGAATTTGCTTTCTTTTGTTTAGAGCTTTTAGGTGTACTGTCAAGCTGCACTCAGAGCTATGGGTTTTAGCACTGCTTTCACTGTGTCCAATAAGTTTGGGTATTTTGTGGCTTCATTTTCATTAAACTCTAAAAAGTCTTTAATTTCTTTCTATATTTCTTCCTTGACCAAGATATCATTGAGTAGAGTGTTATTCAGCTTCCATGTGCATGTGGGCTTTCTATTATTTATGTTGTTATTGAAGATCAGCCTTAGTCTGTGATGATCTGATAGGATGCATGGGATAATTTCAATATTTTTGTATCTGTTGAGGCCTGTTTTATGACCAATTATATAGTCAGTTTCAGAGAAGATACTATGAGGTGCTGAGAAGAAGGTATACCTTTTTGTTTTAGATTAAAATGTTGTGTAGCTATTGGTTAAATCCATTTGTTTCATGACTTCTGTTAGTTTCACTGTATCTCTGTTTAGTTTCTGTTTCCATGATCTGTCCATTGATGAGAGTGGAGTATTGAAGACTCCCACTACTATTGTGTGCTGTACAATTTGTGCTTTGAGCTTTAATAAAGTTTCTTTAATGAATGTGGATACCCTTACATTTTGAAAGATTAACTTCTTGCTTTTTCTAGGGCATAGTTTCGCTTCTTGTGTTGGAATTTTCCTTTATTATCATTTGAAGGGCTGGATTTGTGGAAAAATATTGTGTAAATTTGGTTTTGTCATGGAATATCTTGGTTTCTCCATCTATGGTAATTGAGAGTTTTGCTGGGTATAATAGCCTAGGATGTCTTTTGTGTTCTCTTAGAGTCTGTATGACATCTGTTCAGGATCTTCTGGCTTTCATAGTCTCTGGTGAGATGTCTGGTGTAATTCTAATAGGTCTGTCTTTATATATTACTTGACCTTTTCCCTTACTGCTTTTAATATTTTTCTTTGTTTTGTGCATTTTTTATTTTGATTATTATATGACAGGAGGAATTTCATTTTTGGTCCAAACTATTTAGAGTTCTTATTTGTTCATGGGCATCTCTCTCTCTCTCTCTTTAGGTTAGGGATGTTTTCTTCTATACTTTTGTTGAACATAATTACTGGCCCTTTAAGATGAAAAATCTTCATTCTTATCTATACTTATTATCCTTGGGTTTGGTCTTCTCATTGTGTCCTGCATTTCTTAGATGTTTTGAGTTAGGATCTTTTTGCACTTTGCATTTTCTTTGATTGTTGTGTCCATGTTTTCTATGGAATCTTCTGCACCTGAGATTCTCTCTTCTATCTCTTGTATTCTGTTCATGATGCTCCTGATTTCTTGCCTAGGTTTTTTATCTCCAGAGTTCTCCCCCTTTGTGATTTATTTATTGTTTCTGCTTCCATTTTTAGATTCAGGATGGTTTCGTTCATTTCCTTCACCTATTTGGGGTGTTTTCCTGTAATTCCTTATGGGAGTTTTGTGTTTCCTTTGTAAGGGCTTCTACCTGTTTACTTATGTTCTCCTGTAATTCTTTAAGGGATTTTTGTGTTTACTCTTTAATGGCTTCTACTTGTTTAGCTGTGTTTTCCTGTATTTTTTAAAGGGAGTTATTAATGTCCTACATTAAAATCCTCTACCAGCATCATGAGATATGATTTTAAATCTGAACCTTGCTTTTCTGCCTTGTTGAGGTATCCAGGTCTCACTGTGGTGGGAGTACTGGTTTTGATGAGGCGAAGTAGTCTAGGTTTCTCTTGGTAAGATTCTTGCATTTGCCTTTCACCATCTGGTAATCTCTGGTGTTAGATGTTCTTGCTGTCTCTGGCTGTAGCTTGTTCCTCCTGTGAGTCTGTAAGCCTGGGTCAGCACTCCTGGGACACAGCTTTCTCCTGGAAAGAACAGTGTACATAGGGCTTCCAAACAGCCTCAACTCTTGGGTGCAGATGTAGGCCAGTAGGACACTGTCCAAGCTGCTCTGCTGCTTCTGAGGCCCAAGTGGACCCGCCTTATAGAGTCACAGGAGAGAAATAGTGGGTCTGACCTGAGTCCTAGGGGTCAGAACACTCCCTAGAGGCAAGCTCTCCTCTGGCAGGGAAGGTGCGCAGAGGGATCACATGGTATTTTAAGCATCTTTCTTTTTAAAGTTCACAAGTTTAAGTATAAATTCATATCATAAATTGAATAAGAAGTAACAACAGGCATGATTACATGTGTTTTCATTAAGACTATTTATCTAACTAAATGTTCACTATCTGCCATTAGCTTCACAGGTACATTAAGAGTTTAAAACAATAATTCTTTTGTCTAAGTTAGCATTGTTTGTCATGAAGCACATCATCAGCCCAGTGTCTCATTAGCATTGAAGTTTTGTATAAATAAATCAAATCAATAATTTATCCTGTGTCCTCCAATTTACAATAAACTATTCATTCCCAGTTTATGAACTTTAGTTATGAGATAATGGTTTCACATTCAGCTTAAAAGGAATGTTTTCCCTGATTGTAAATCTGCTTCAAGCCTGTTTTCTATCCTACTTCAATTAGCTTGTGACACATGAAGGTTTACAGACCCCTAATTGCAGCTTTCATATTACAAAGGGCTCAAAATTAATTGTATGAATTTAGGAATTTTATAGCTCCATTTTAGGAACTATGAAATTATCAATTTATCTACATAGTATTGCTACAAAAGAATATATGTTTGTTAATCTGCAGGAAATCTGCCCAGTAGGGTGGGCTAATGCTCAGGAAATATTATATTAATTTAGTGATGACAGGAAAGTCATATCAGCAGTAATAATCAATCCGAAATTAAAATTTCTGAAAGTATTACAATTCAGAATTATCCATTGCAGCCACGGAAAACAATGGGTCAGTCTCCACAAGTGATGTGATTTCAGACATGCCATGAAAAATGATCAGTGAATGGTTGAGAAATAGATGAAGAAAATGCTCAGCTTCTATGGTCAGAAAATATGAATTAAAACCACAGTGAGTTGGCACCAGAAAGATTACCCTTTAAAAGACTATTCATGAGACTATTGAACAAGGATTCTCTTTCCAATACTAGGGAAAATATAGTTTGGCAATGTCTAATAATGTATATATGAATTCTAAAAGATCAATAACTTTACTTACTAGTGAAAGGTAGTGACTTTTTCCATAAAGTTAGCAGTGGAGTTTATGGAATATAACTAGATTTTGGATCTACAAGATTTCCTGGTTAATTTAATACAATCCAGAACTATAAAGCATAATTTTATGAATTGGAGCTTGAGTAATCGATAGATGATATGTTCAGCTGAGATGGTGAGGAACACAGGTTGACCAGGGAACACTTTTTAAATCTGTGGTGCTTATTTGGCATTCAGGGAGCAAGGCTTAGTCAGATATTCTTGTACAAAGAATTGAACTGTGCTTGGAAATCTGGAGTTGTTACCTAGATGAATTTTATAGTTATCCCACAAGCTTGGGCCATTGAAGAAGCAAATGTAATTAGAAACAATGGAAGCGAAACCAATGCCTGATTATAATTACAGTAAACAATAAAATGTGACTACACAATGAAAATGAAGGAATACATTGATAAGCAATACATTCCAGGTGTTTCCAAACTGCTCTTGGAGCTTTTTCTTGCCGGAGGCCAGCCCTTGTGGGGTATTCTTTCTTGTTGATTCTTCATGAGGCAGTTGAGGGGGAAGAGTGTCAGTGGAGGGTAAGACTTTGTCTTACTAGAGACTTAAAGTTGCTGTATAATAAAAGGTTTGCTTATCTAAGTCTAAGTTACTTAGCTACTGTAGCTGACCTGCCTTCTGTGATCCTCTGTGGCCAGAAACTGCAGTTTCTGTCACTCAGCACCTTTTCATAGAACAGCAAAAAATTAAGTAAATAGTTTATGTACTATTTCAGAAGGAGCTACTTAACGTCCAGCCTGCTAGTCAGAAATCACAGGAAGAAAAAAAGAGACACTTTGAAACATGATTGTAGCATTTATTACTAAGTTGTAAAAAGTTTCCTATTAAAGCTATTTAGAAAAAGTGGAAGAGCAGAAAGATCGTAAGTGGAGCAAGGGAAAAGTTCTTCTAAGTGGGGAAAGGGAAAAAAATTCTTCTCCAAGGAAGGGAAAAAATTCTCTTCTCCCATCTCTTTTTCCTCAGTATTTATATATCTTTCAGAATACATAATCAAGTGTTAAGAAGTTTACCACAAGTTTACACACACACAAAAAAAATCAAATCATAAATTGAAATAGAAATTTACAACAGAGACTGTTTACATGCATACCATTAGGAGTAATTATCTGGCCAAACATCAATCACCTGTCTCAGCTCCTCAGGTTCACTGAAGGTTGAAAACCATTACTAAGTTACTAGTAAAGTTTTGTATAGATAAATGCAGCCAATATTTCATCTTATGTCCTAGCACCTAAAAAAAACTCACTTATTCCCTTTTATGACTTTTGTTTAATTATTTTACAACCTGTTGAAATGTGCTCTGAGTAGGAGAGAGTGTAGTTATTCTCTAAGAGCAATTAACTGGTGACACAGAGGAGACCGGCAGAGTTCTCACTGCAGTTTTGACTGAAAAGGACCTAAAAGACGCTCCACTATAAAAGAGATTAATAATCAGTGATATAATTTTAGGAATTCTTATAGGATCATTATTAAGACTTAAGAAGTCATCTATTTGTCTGTATAGCTACAAGACAGTCTATGTCACTACAAGACAGTTCATCTTCATAGATCTGCAGTGATCTGGTCAAAAGGGTGGGATAGTATCTATTTATATATATATATATATATACATACATATATATATATATTAATACATATATATATGTGTGTGTGTGTGTGTGTGTGTTTAATAATATTAGGAAAGGCATATTAATATCGGGAACCTTTCATAAAATAAATTCTTTTAGGGCCTTGTCTATAAGAGAGAATTTATCATGGATTATATCATAATTTGAAGCAGACCATCTCAGGAAGATCACTTGCTAGTTATTAGCTTGTCCTATTATGGCTCCTGACATTTTCCTGTTACCTTTCTCTAGACCTGTTTTCCAGGAAACATCCAAGTCTTTCAGACTTGGTTACTTTCAAGTTCTTGCAAATTCTCTACTATCAAACAGACAGCAGGTTATGCTATTTATGGTGCTCAAGTGAGTTTTCATCATGGAGAAAAAAAAAAACTATGGAAGTCATGAGCTTTCCCACATAATTGCATACAGCAACAATGAAAAGAAATCAACAAAAGACGACAATATTTTGTTCAGAAAACCAGACACAAGTACCATTGCTTTCTTGAGATTAAAATATTTAATCATCATTGTATTATTTTGTCTGGATAAACCATGTAAACGTGTAATTAATAATAAATAAAGCTGCAATATTTTTTCAGTTGTATGTGTGTTTGTTATATGTGTGTATGAATGCATGTGTTAAAGTGTATTTAAGTGCACTTGTGGTTGAATGTATCTATGCATATAAATATGCATGTGTGTGGAGCCCAAAGCTAATAAGAGTGTCCACTCCTTGCTCATGACCTATTTATAAATCTGGGCACTCTGTTGAAACCCAAAGCACTGTGATATTCCTACCATAGTTACAGACTTTACTTAGGGGATTCTTTGTCTCCTGATTCCAAGCCCTGAGTTATAGGTGGGCTGCCAGGCCCTCTGGCATTTACACTGGTTTTGGAGATCCATTGTCTCTTGTCTTCAAGCCTGCTGGCAGCACAGCAAGGCTTTAAACTGCTTAGCAATCTCCCAATTTTCTAAATATGCAATTATATTTGCAAAAGTGTGTACAATATAAACACATGGCATATGAAGCAGTGACCCTTCGGTTTCATGTGTTGATTTTTTTATTCTATTTTTTATTTTTTCATTTTAATTTTTCTATTCTTCCATTATAATAAGTACAGTATGGTTTTATTATTTTGTTTGCTGTGGGAAACACAGGATAGAGGAGGAAGTAAATAGAGGAAATAATGCTAATGGAGAAAAATAGTTAATGTATTAATAACCTAACCCTACATCCTGTGTAGAGCTAGATGAACAAAGAATTTTTATTGTTTGACACAAAGGCACCAATCTGAGATGGGCAGGAGTTTGGATAAGGAGGACATGTGTAGCAGTTAGGGTCCCAATGGGAAGGGGATAAAGTATTCAGAATTCAGTTAAATATGGTTCATAGGCAGGGTTCTTAGTTGAAAAATAGGCAATAACCAGAAAGCCTAAAAGGATGGTGGAGTATCCGTGGGACTGGAAACAGTGGAAATTCATTACTTCTCAGGGTAAAGGAACAAAGGGAAGGTCATGGGCTACAAGGTCGTTCTTAGAAAGAGAATAGTGCAGCCACAGAACAGAATAAGTATCCAGTCATTGTCCTCCTACACTACAAATCTACAAATCTTCAGAAGCCATGTTTCATTGCAGAGTTTTTTTGTTAGTCACAAGGGAAATGGAATACGGCAATGATGCAGTTCTGCTCTTGTCTAAGTATCTCAGCTCTGCTCTAGGTCTCTGTGAAACTTACAAGTGGCACATTCATCAAACTATCATGTTAATAATAATTGCCATGAGGGGAGATTGACAAATTATGATACATCAAAAATTCGCATAACTGATGATAAACGATAAATGATAAAATGAAAGGATAATAAAATATAACAGAAAAACATAAAACTGACATGAAATAAATACTCAAAGTTTAATTTAATGCATATTTTTATCTAAGTAATAAATATCAATTACTAAAATGCATGGCATGGAAAAGAGACATGGGACAAAAATACACACACATATATATGCATATTAAACTAGTAGTTTAATAACCTTGTTGATAGTTTGCATTAATGGAAATAGCTCAGAATGAGACAATATTTGCTACTACAGAGTTTGGCCATATCTCACAAAACAGTAATAAAAGCCATAAGCATGGTGTAGAACTTGACTCGCAGTATGTTACTTCTTGAATCAAGAGGCAACATTTATTGATCTTGGCATCCAATAAAGTTAAGTAGAAAGAAATTGACTTGAAATTGCATTTGCCATGTAGCAGTCAGAAACTATGCAGCAAAATTAGGTGAAGAGTGCAGAGCTTCTTAATAAACACACACGAAACCCCTTTCTACATGCTATTACTAAATCAGACACAAGGCTCATGTAATTTCAGCTGTGAAAGATATCTCACCCTTTCCAGTTCACATACCAATGACACCTACTCCTTGGAAGTTGGATTATCAGAGAGGATTGTGAAGAGGAGAGACTCTCAAGTATGTGCTTTCATCTATTATTCACGACATCTTGGATTAATCTTCAGCTCAAAATATTGTTGCTCTGCAATATTTACACTCCACGGAAAGATAAGAAATAGAAGCAAGTACTCGTCGGCTCCTCATTGTGGTACAACATCAGTGGACTACAGATTTTAAAATCTACTAAGTGACCATTTCAAGAATTCTTGACATCCGATTTAAGAAAACCAAAGATATTTTACTCAGAAGCTCATGAATAGGTGAATTTTTACCTGAGTGAGTACTTAGGTACATTTGATTTATGTTAAGACACTTAATATTGTCAGAGAGTCATGTGGAACAGGCTAGGAATATAGAGATTTTATTTGGATGAAATAATGCTCACCCCCGAAGTAATACACTTTTAAAATGTACTAATCTGTTATGAAGTTGGAAAATGTAAAACAACTTTTTGCATTTTGGTTTTTGATTCATCTTCTGGAATGAAGTACATATTGATGGATAACAGAATTTCACAGAAAAGGCATATAACATAAACATCAGTGTAGTTTTGTGTTTGTATTAACTATGCAAATGATAATGTCTTTATGCTTTCTCTTTAACACTCTAGGTTCATTTTGTTTTGTTCAATACACGCAAACTTTTCTTATGCATTCAAAGGGAAGAAATAGACTTATTTATTTAGCACTTTGCTTGCATTTTAGAACAAAGTTGAGGAAGAAACAGTGACCACTTTCTAAACTAAATATTAAAAATCTGTTTTATGATTAATGATGTTACGTAACATAAATCCGCAAGATAAAACTATAGTGTATTTTAGAAACAACGTATCTGCTGATACCCATAATTACTGACTGTGTGCCATTCTATCAGATCTCAGACAAGAAATTTGGTTTGAGATCTCAAATGAAATTATAAGACAATTTTAGTAGGATCATACATTGATAGAATCATGATATTCTAAATGTAGCCAGGTCAAGCAATTCTAAGATTTACTCTACAGCAAATTCACCTTGGTAATTTCCACTAGTTTTATGGGACCATTTGTATATGTACATGAAATATTTTTTAGGGTGCAAGAGCACTTATTCTTGGAGCCCTGAAACTGCTATAAATCACTGGAAATACCACATTCTGCGGATCTCTCAGAAACTCCTCCTTCCTTACACTGGTGTCATGGGATGGCTACATTTATTTTTAGGGCACAGCTTTTCTTTCAGAAATCATTGTTTCACATGTTTATCTCATCCTCTAGCCTAGAAGTTCTCTGTTGATAGAATTTATGTTTACTTTATTAATTTCTCTGCCATAGTAGTCACCATAATTCTCTGGACACACCATGGATATAGAAACTCTTTGTTTAGTGGACATAGAGAGTAATTGTATAGGCTTGCTTCTGCATGGGTTATAACAAAGACTATTTGTTTAGAACATTTATAATTATTGTTGAAGGTTTTTGTTTTTTGTTTTTTTTTTTTTTGCAAAAATGTCTAATAATTCAGAGCTCTCATTCTCAAAGTGTGGCTCTAAAACAGGTAGCATAAACATCACCTAGAAGTTCATTGTCAATGATGATTTTATAGTGTGGATAGCAGTACATAGACACCTAAGATACACAGATTAAAGCTCTGGGGCCCAGAGTTTGTTTTCCATAAAGCATTCTTAGTGATGCTGAAGTTGGATGAGCTTTGATAAACACTGGCCTAAATTGTCAAGATGAAGATGATTTTGAAAGCTTTATACTTTATAGTTGTCACAGAATATGACATAATTTGTACTGCTTAAAATTAGTAACAGTATTCATTTGAGAAAATGTATATCAGTAAAATGCTTGCTCTGGACTTAGAGGACAAGACTCTTCATGATGTCTTAATTTAAAACGTTGCTATTGATGTGATTCCTAAGACACAAGACATGCTACAGAATGCTATCACCAACAGCACACGATGGTTTTCTCCTAAGATTGCCAGTTAAGAGGATGGCTGTGTTTATAGTGACTTTATTTTTTGTCTTAAACATTTCTTCTTTTAAGGCAGGATTCCAGGATGAGACTCTGCTCTTCTTCAAATATGACTCTGTACATGTGAAACAAGTGAAGATTTACAACATGCTTAAAGTGAATAATGCAGGAAAAGAAAGGTTAAACTCCAAAGAATAGATCTTAGGTGCTTAGAACTATGCCCCGAGATCTCTTAGTTCGTTTCTTGTCTTCCTCCACCTAAAGTCACTTCATCACCTTATTGTTCATGGTATTCCCTTTTCAGAACCCAGAAATAGTTGCCATGGAGTTACCTGGAGTCAGATGAGGAAGGAACTGAAGTTGTGGTGCTCCCTCAGTGAAACAAAGCATAGCATTTCCATCAAGAAATACTGATTGTAACCAAGAAAATGAGAGTAAATACAACTGTTTTCTAAACATTTGCAGAGGTGATAGAAATGATGTAACTATAATGTATCCAAAATAACAACGTTACCACCAAAAATTTAATATTGCCATTTAGGAAAAATAGATTAGGTATTACTACACTCTGAGAGCTAAACCAGAAGCTTAAGCAAAAGACAAAAAACATAAACAGAGGCTCATTTACCTTTCTAAATCTGTACATCTTTAAACTAAAATTAATATTCACTTAGAAGAATTTAAGTGTTAGGTAGTTTAGGCTTAATGTAGTTTAATTTCTGTTTTTGTTCATTGTTTAATTAAGTATGGCATGGCATAGACAAGAGTATTTCGAATACGTGAAAATTAAGCTAGGTATATCGTCCTACAGAAATGGAAATGATACGTGGTCATGTAATATATGTCCTATTCCTGAATTTCTTTACTGTCATATTGTTTCAAACAAATGAACAAAATTTCCATCTCAGTATGTATAAGTGGCATGTGAACATATGGGTATACAGTAATTTACTTTATACATGTGACAAGGTACTGAGACATAGTACCAAGATCTGTAATTATCATGGCATCTAGCCAACAAACCAGGCTGCTATAGTTCCATAGTCAGAAGACAGGCTTCTTCAGTCTGGATCAAAAGGACTTTGTCATTCACCATAAGAGTAGAGTGAGTGTGACTGTTTTCCAGTACTGGACCTTGGACTTGCAATAGCCCCTGCTTGATGCCACAGGACAGGATAATTACATTTATATGACAGGAGAAGATCCTGAGCTCATCCTAATGTCTGGTTATGGCTTCGGCTCAAAAAGACACATAATTTCTGGACAAGCAGCAATCTACCTTATGCCCCAGATGGAGGCACTATTTCCATTTTCCAATACTGATCACTCTAAAATAGTGTTAAACAAATAGTCCAGAGAATAAGCAAAGACTACTTCTTTGTAAAATGTATGTAATAAAGGTTCTAAGGGAGTGTGTGTGTGTGTGTGTGTGTGTGTGTGTGTGTGTGTGTGTTTTCTTTCACATAGTAGGTGTTTAATTGGATATTTTCTTTAAAAGAAGGAAGATATATGATCCATTTATAAATATCACTTCTAGAATTACTTGATATTAAATACTATTATATTTTAATGTGAAATGTGAATATAACCATTATAATCCTTCCTTCTAAAATCAATCAATAAACACTTCAATGTGGCTGTCATTTATATTAAGAATTAGAGCTTATTATCTGTACTGTAATAAGTTTATAATTCAATATAAAAATCTTAATAAAACCACAGTGCACACCTAAAGTATGTGAGTGAATGCAACATAACTCTCAGCACACTTTAATAAGAGGAGTAAGTTGAATTATAGCTTAGTGGCCCAATTTTGTAAAACAAGGTGAAAAAAAGCTCAGTTCCCTAAAGAGAACACAGAGGGGACTTTCTTGGGAGAAAACATGACTCTAGACTTCGTAAGAAGAAAGGAATATCTTGGAGGAGAGTAAGGAAATGCAAATTAATGGTATATTAACATTTTTATAAATAGATTAAAATGAAGATTTGTGACATTCATCTAAGTTAATCATTATCTCAGAGGATTTCTCTAAGTTCTAACAGGCAGCAAGGACACACAGAAGCCAGTCCTATAATACTATGGAGTCAGTAATTCCTTTAGCACCACAAATGAGCTTAATCTTACAAATTCTTTCAAACCTGCCATCCACATATGATATGACAAAAAGCTATAATCTGTTCTCATGTTTTTGTTATTCTAATTGTTTGTGTATAGAAGTATATTATATATCATGTATACACACATGTTTATATATACATATATATGTGTATATATGTATACTATTAATTGATTAGTTGTATTTATATGTTCTTGATTCCTTTGGACAGACTTTTCAGGCCACTTCTACATGAAGTCATGAACATCTTATAGGGCTCAGATTTCATCTAAGTGTAAGGGATTGCTAATTTGACAATTACATTTTTCTTGTCATTAAAAAATATTTTGGGGTTTAGAACATTACTGCATTATACATTGATTGTATTTAATAATTTTCTTCATTTCAGAATTTCAGTTTGTGTTCCTTTGGCACATGTAATTTTATGCTGCTATATAACTATGTATACACTACATTCAAGACACTATCAAGAATGTTCACAGTTCTCTCAAAGTTCATTGTGGTTAATATATTTTGTTTCTGCATATTACAATAATCCAAAATCAACAATCCAATTCCCTCTATAATCTGGAAAGGAAAGAACTGTGACATCATATTAATAATATTACATTTTAAGTAAATGAGTTCTCTGATCTTCCATTTACAGCCACCTTCCTTTCTTACCTGTAAATAAAATCTTTGCAGCTTTGATTATATAATAGAAAAATTTAAAAACATAAGTCTATTCATATATTTCTTTCATTAGTTTGAAAAACTATTATTTTCTCATATGTGTGTATCTTTATTAGTGTGTGTGCATGTGTGTGTGCACATGTGTGTGCTTGTATGTATGTGTGCGTACATGTGCACACATGATTCAAGATGCTTGCAGAAGCCAGAAGAGGGCATTAGATCTTCTAGAGCTGGAGTTGTGGAAAGCTTTGAGCTGCCATAAATGGGTGCTAGGAACTTAACTCAAGTCCTCTCGAAGAGCAGCCTATGTCCTTGATTCTAAGCCACCTTGCCAGCCCCGTACATTTCCCCCCTCATTTGGAATTGGAATCTACTAAGCACATAATCCTATTGGATTCAACATTAAACCTCATAAATTTTGACATCAAGTACTGTTAATTGCCCTAAATTGAAGCCCACTATAGCAGCACTGTAAAATTAAAATGCAGGAACTTAATAGCTAAGACAGTCAACAAAGAGAAGTAGGGACCTCTAGCAGAGAGACTGAAACAATAAATGGCAAATTTAGGGAGAATTCAAAGTCAGAAAGAGAACTATAATCAATTTATCTTAATCACTTGGTTCCCCAGTTATATGGTTCTCATCATTTCTAGTGCTTTGACCTTCAATACAATTCTTCATGTTGTTATGATAAAATTAGGATAAAATTATTTTTGTTACAACTTCATAACTGCAAATTTTCAATTTTTGTAATGCTTCTTTTAGAGACAGATACTTGCCAAGGGGGTCACCATCCACAGGTTGAGAACCACTGCTATAAACATAACGGGGCTAAAGGAAGGCGGGATGTTAATGAGAATAACTTTCCAGGACAGACTGTCCTCACAGTGTACTTACTCGTAACATTCTTTCTGAGAAAGACACAGTATGCGATAACATGTACCTTTTCTAGTTCATTACAGCTCCATTTCCTCTTGATTTATATGTTATATTTGTATGCTCATGAAAGATCCATTTTATAAAGATCTTTTCCAATCTTTGGTTGCTGTTTTGTCCCATTGACAGTGTCCTTTGCCTTACAGAAGCTTTGCAATTTTATGAGGCCCCATTTGTCTATTTTTGATCTTAGAGCATAAGCCATTGGTGTTCTGTTCAGGAAATTTTCCACTGTGCCCATGTATTTGAGGCTGTTCCTCGTTTTCTCTATTACTTTCAGAGTATCTGGTTTTATGTGGAGGTCCTTGATCCACTTGGACTTAAGCTTTGTACAGGAGATAAAAATGGATTGATGTCCATTCTTTTACATGCTGACTGCCAGTTGAACCAGAACCATTTGTTGAAAATGCTATCTTTTTTCCCACTGAATGGTTTTAGCTCCTTTGTCAAAGATCAAGTGACCATAGGTGTGTTGATTAATTTCTGGGTCTTCAATTCTATTCCTCTGTTGAGGGGTTCTTTCCAGCTTCTGGCTATTATAAATAAGGCTTCTAAGAACATAGTGGAGCATGTGTCCTTCTTACCAGTTGGGACATCTTCTGGATATATGCCCAGGAGAGGTATTGCTGGAACTCCCGGTAGTACTATGTCCAATTTTCTGAGGAACCGCCAGACTGATTTCCAGAGTAGTTGTACAAGCTTGCAATCCCACCAACAATGGAGGAGTGTTCCTCTTTCTCCACATCCTCGACAGCATCTGCTGTCACCTGAATTTTTGATCTTAGCCATTCTGACTGGTGTGAGATGGAATCTCAGGGTCCATTATTATCCAATAGAATTATTTGTGGGAAGCCTTACTTTGGACTTGGTCCACTAAATTATTGCAATCACTATCACAGAATGAGTGACAATTCTCTCCAAGAAATAGTTTTTCATCTTTCTTTCCTTAAATATGTCAAATCTAACTATCTTTTATGTGCCCTTATAAAACATTTTTAACATTCCAATGTGTCTAATCTGTCCTTACTTACAAAGAAATAAAAGGAACTAACCATTATTTTAAATTCTAGTGCAGAGAATAATTATGCTGATTATTAAAAGCCAATATTTATTTAAAATTATTAAATGGCAAGTACCTGCTGTGTAAACACTAGCTCTCAGTTTAAAAACACTTTCTGGTTTAATCTTTCCAACCATCTTAGTGACCAGATGTTATAATCTTCTTTGGAAGTTATATAACTAGTGATTAGAAAGAACTTAATTAGTGGTAATTTAAAAAGTGCTAAAGACTACAACAGGCAGAAAATCTACAGTGCAAAGCATTGTAACACCCAACAGCTGGAATCTCTTTCTTCTGACAGCCTGTGAGCATACCTCAGCACCATGTGCTCTCATTTCCCTAAAATAAAGTGGAGAAAACACTGCTAAACTGTCTCGCAATTTTATAAACTGAGGAATTATAAACTATGTTGAAAGGAAGCATTATCATGCGGTCCTTAACACAGAGGTGTTGTTATGCATCCGTAGACTTGCAAAGAAACACATGTGAGAAATTTTATCTTTGTTTCCATGATTTCTTTGTACGTTTTCACAAATTAACATATAGTAAAGGCTTAATTGTATGTGTCATCATCTAAACATCTTTCCCAAGCTCTGGATTTGCGTTTTCAAGTGCTACTCAACATTTGTACTTGGGTGTCTACTATTAAACATGTCAAGTCTTATGTGTTCAAGAAAAATGAGATCACAGCTAGTATGCCCCAGTGTTCCCCCCTGTTGTTACATTCTATTAACAGCCTTCTTTCTCTTGTATACCCTATCAACATCATCAGAGGTATCATTTACTTTTTCCTCCATTATTAATCAACTCCCTAAAACTTTATCTCACAACACATCAGACAGCAAAACTGCTTTTGCTCAACTCTGATGTACGCTGCCATGACCACTCAAGTGCTCTGTAAAAAGGTTTTCTCAGTTTTTGCTACTAATCACTAATGACCACCTTATAACACCACCAATACCTGGGGATTGCTGGACTCCTGGTTTTTAGGGAACAATGCAAAGCAAGCCAGCCCTGCATCTGCATTTGAATAATATTAATGAGCTCTTCAGCAAATCACATTTGATTCCTATTTTAACTCATTGCCATGTATTCCCTTGGTTGGCTACTGCTACATGGCAATGTGCATCATTCTTTAGAGAGGTGGTCTCAATATTGCTCGTCATGGGAGAACAATTTGGCATCATACTTCAGGTGCTGTTAGATGTTCACTCCCTTTAACCTTCTAATTTAGCTACTTAAAATTTCATCTTTTACACAATGTTCATCTCAATGGTATTTATAAAATTATGGAAATTTATGTATGGAAACAAATTTAATGTCTGTTAGCTGAAATTTGATTCATCTGCATGTGGTAATAATGTTTAGCCAGTGATGTGAATATTCTTTACAGAATGTTTAACAAACCCGAGAAGTGCACATTAAGAATGAAGAATAGTTTGGAATGCAGTGTAAAGAATAAACTACTTAAGTATGTCCACTAAGCTCATCTAGAAGATAAACCAGAATGCTAGCAGCTTTTACTGATAAAAGATTCTCTCATGATCTTATTCAAGTATTTTGTATTTCCTACCTTTGTATTCTTTTCTAAAAATATTTATTTTTGTTTTGAGTGTTCGAATCGTTTACCTGACTATGTATAGTGCCTACCGTACCTTTAAGACCTGAAGAATATGTGGGATACCCTGCAATGGACATTACAGATAGTTTGGTGCTTTGCCATGGTGCTGGGACCTGAATTGGGTGGGGCCTTCTACATCATGAGGATGTATCCTTAATCAATGAGATATCTCTAAATTCCTCTAGTTGTTTAGTTTTTTTTTAATTACTAGCTAATGCTTTTCATGTTAAGAGCATGCCAAATAATCTAGAAAGTCTCAAAATTTGTTAAGAAAATTATCAACATTTTCTATTAGAGTAATTCTTTCCAATTTACAAAGGTTAGGTACCATTCAGAAGGAACATGACTAGGAAGCAAGAAAGCTAGTCTTGGAACAAATTCCATAATCCAGATGATCAATTGCCATGCAATTCTGAAATGTGCATGAAAAAAAAAGAGGAAACAATCCACTGCATCTGCAGAAATCCTTCTAACATATGAGGAATTTAGAGAGAAATGAACGCAATCATTAAATACAGGAGGGTTTTTTTTACAGTAATATAGATAAAATAATATCTCTTCTTTCCCCTACATATCCTTTTAGAAATGCAAAATAATTTCATTTGTACCCATGTGAAATTGATAATGTAGCAATACTATAATGAAATTTCCGGTCTTGAAACTGTGTACCCTGTCTATTCTCTGTTTTCTATCACCTGTGGTTTATATCTATCATGTCTTTTATCTATCACTTATGATATCTATCAGGTCTTTTATATATCTACACATCTTTATCTGTCATCCTCTATGCATCGTCTATATGATGATCTTATCTTTCTGTCATCTATATAAATATATAAATGGAAAAGTCAAATGACGATATTTGATAACATAGCTATGATTTAAAAATATAATATCAATATTCCTAGCCCAAACCTTTTAGGCTTATGATTGTATTTTTGGTGTTTTTCTTTCAGAATTGTATTCCTCTCAATTAAGAATGATAATACTACCTTCCTCCAGGGTATCTGTCCTGGATGACTCCATCTATGCTATCAAGATCTTTAACATAAAGGGTTTGCTATGGCTCTCTGGCTGTGGCACAGATATACCAAGTTTAGGACACTCATGATATTTCTCTCTACATTATTGCCTGAAAAGTGGGCAGGAAGGGAGGCAAATGTCCCAGAAGCCTTTTCACCTTTTTATTATGAGTAGAGGATTGTTTTGTTTCATTTTGTTTTGTTTTGTTTTGTTTGAGTTTCTTTGGTTTGGTTTGGTTTGGTTTGGTTTCTTGCCTTTGACTCAGAGTCCTGTATCTCCAGCCAGAATCTCTAATTGGCAGTCTAATCTACAATCTAATTCTACAAGCAAGAGAAACACTCAGATTCACACCAGTCCTTGTCTCATTAAAAGGAGCTAGAAGAATTAGAACCAAGGTGTGATAGGTATATTAGAATAAAACATTGAGAGGAGTCAACTCATTCTCAAACTCACTTCACATTTTCTATCTATAGGAAGATTAAATAATACCTCATTTTCAAATGTAATGGATGTCAAATATCATTTTTCTTTCACTTTTCTTCTCTTAAACTTCTCCCAGGACTGAAGATATAGATCATTGGTTGGATATTTATATAGCATGTGTAATACCAGGTTCAATAACCAGTATGAGAGTTGGATGGGGGAGGGGCCAATACAATTAAATATTATAGCCCAAATTAAGGGGCTTTAACAGGCTCATCAAGTTCCTCCAGATTTTTAGTTTATAAAGTGAAAAGGAAGTTGACCTCAAAAACCACAAAATGTGTGGTTTATATTCAATATCTAGTCAATAACAATGCTATTTGCCATCTATTAGAGAAAGATCTGTGTGAGAGGGCTATAGCGATAGGTCAGCAGTTCAGAGCACCTGCTGTTCCCAGATTCAGTATCTGGCACTCATATGTTGGCTTATAATGGATTTTATCTCAAGTTCTAGAGTGTCTGACATGCTATTCTGGCCTCTGTTGGAACCTTTATGTGCCCAGTGCAGAAACTCACAAATGCACACATACAAACATATAGATAACAAATGAGAATTTAAAACAAATTTTTATAAAATGAGAAGTATCTATTTAAGTGCATGAGTTAGATGAGATATGCTTTGATGTGGTTTCAGATTAAACCTCATAATACTGTTCATAAACTCATCTTCAATGTTATGTTATATAGGACTTGAGACAGAAAACAGTGAGTCTAACATTTCTTCTTTATTGCTGCCATGTTTGAATTCAGGAAAGGCCCTTGAGGCTTGTGGTGATGCCCCAGAGAACACAGGCAGGGACAATGAGCAAGAATGAACAGACATGCAACAATTGCCAACATCATTTCTCTCATGGTGTCCTAGTTTGTATACATAAAATTGTTTTACATATGACTAGAAAACTTGTATATCAGGTTTGTTTTTAAGTCCCAAGCCACTTTAATTTGGGGGAAAACAGCATTTTCCTAACTGTACTTAACCCAAAGGAAACATTTAAAGTAATGCTTCACCGCAGTTTCCAAGTGTCATTGCCATTACGCTGAAATAGCTTCATTTTGGTCCATAAAGAAACAGTTCAAGCCCCTCACGAGCCTTTTTACTATTATATATTCTCCTTGTTTCACATACCTTTTTTTCTATTTTGGTTTACACTCTGAAAAATTAAAGTTTTAATTAGGTATGTTTTACCCACCTTCCTTTTATTACGTTGGACTCATTTCCTCAATATTTTAAACAAACTGTTATTTGGGCTTCATTTGAAAAAAGTCACCTGTGCTTCATTAGGTCATGAGGAGGTCAATTTGACTTGAAAGAGCTTTAGTTATTAGAACACTGCTCCTTAGAGTGCCCTGGGATATGAGTTGCCAGTGTTGTTGAGTGCTCTACATTTTATTTCTCTTTTAAAGGTGTTAGGGACTACATCAGTGGGAGAAAAAAATATAAACAAGCAAGAGAATACAAAAAGCTAGAGTGAGCTGGTAAATCTACACTTGTATAATAAAGTTACAAGTTTCAACAGGAAATTAATGTAGGCTACTTGTCGTAGAGTCATGGCCACACTTACTGATTTTTCTGTGCATGAACTTGTTCACTAGGTGCTGGATAGCTAGTTATAATACAGATGAATAAATAACATAAAAGATTGCAGTCATTAGTAAATAAGGGCTTATACTGGACTTTTTGTCACTTAAAACACATCTCTCTTTGCATTAAATCACACTGAGTATCCTGGATTCAGGAAAACCTTACTAAATCTAGGAACTGTTGCTTGGCTATCATCAATCTACAGACAACAGTCATGTCCACATGCATACACCACTCTCTACCATCACTATTTTATAACTCTGTCATGAGACATTCAAGATTTGTCTTATTCCTATTAAACATCTACTTCATGTAAAAGCTTGGAAGGTTGGATCATTGCATATGTGCAAGTTAGTCCATCATTCCATCCTTCTCTGCAACCAAGCATGCATTATTCATGTACCTCATCTTTATATCAACCACTGCAACTGAATAGCTTTTTATAATTTTGTGACACTCCCAAAGAAAAATGTGCAACTATAGCACACAGAAGGGTTTTAGTTTTATATAGTTTTAGTTCATGTGTTCTATCTTTAACTTGTCACTTCCTTTTATCATTATGCAACACAATGCTTTTCTGACACTGAACACTGTTTGTTTTGTATTCTACAATCAGCACAGAACCTGTGTGTCTGTGGAAAGGTCCTTTTCTCAAGTCTACACCATCCATGTACAGCTGGAATAATCGATGGTGTCTGGGAATTTACTTCCTGAGCATACCCAGTAATTAATTCAAACACATTGGAACACATTGAATCGTGGCTTATTCTTGCCAGAAAGTGTTGGGAGCCGCCCCCACATTCGCCGTCACAAGATAGCGCTGACATCCTGTGTTCTAAGTGGTAAACAAATAATCTGCACATGTGCCAAGGGTATTTTACGACTACTTGTACTCTGCCTTTCCCGTGACGTCAGCTCGGCCATGGGCTGCAGCCAATCAGGGAGTGATGCGTCCTAGGCGAAGGATAACTCCTCCTTAAAGGGGACGGGGTTTCCGCCATTCTCTCTCGCTGGCATCTCTCTGGCTCTGCGCGCCCTGCGCTCTCTCGCTGCCTAAAGATGTAAACAATAGAGCGCGCTCTGCGCTTTGGCGCGCCGGAGCTCTGGCTCCTAAAGATGTAATTGGGGTGGCTTTCGCTTTTGGGGCTGGGGGTTTGCGCTCCTGGCTCCTGAAGATGTAAGCAATAAAGTTTTGCCGCAGAAGATTTTGGTTTGTTGTGTTCTTCCTGGCCGGGCGCGCAGCTATTAAAAAGAATGAATTTATGAAATTCCTAGCCAAATGGATGGACCTGGAGGGCATCATCCTGAGTGAGGTAACACATTCACAAAGAAACTCACACAATATGTATTCACTGATAAGTGGATATTAGCCCCAAACCTAGGATACCCAAGATATAAGATATAATTTGCTAAACACATGAAACTCAAGGAGAATGAAGACTGAAGTGTGGACACTATGCCCCTCCTTAGATTTGGGAACAAAACACCCATGGAAGGAGTTACAGAGACGGAGTTTGGAGCTGAGATGAAAGGATGGACCATGTAGAGACTGCCATAGCCAGGGATCCACCCCATAATCAGCATCCAAACGCTGACACCATTGCATACACTAGCAAGATTTTATTGAAAGGACGCAGATGTAGCTGTCTCTTGTGAGACTATGCCGGGGCCCAGCAAACACAGAAGTGGATGCTCACAGTCAGCTAATGGATGGATCATAGGGCTCCCAATGGAGGAGCTAGAGAAAGTAGCCAAGGAGCTAAAGGGATCTGCAACCCTATAGGTGGAACAACATTATGAGCTAACCAGTACCCCGGAGCTCTTGACTCTAGCTGCATATATATCAAAAGATGGCCTAGTCGGCCATCACTGGAAAGAGAGGCCCATTGGACTTGCAAACTTTATATGCCCCAGTACAGGGGAATTCCAGGGCCAAAAAGGGGGAGTGGGTGGGCAGGGGAGTGGGGGTGGGTGGATATGGGGGACTTTTGATATAGCATTGGAAATGTAAATGAGTTAAATACCTAATAAAAAATGGAAAAAAAAATTTAAAAAAAAAAAAAAAAAAAAAAAAAGAATTGGTGCCGAAACCCGGGACGAAAAATTCGGGGACGAGAAAATCCGGGAAGAGGAAACCTGGGAAAAAAAACTCGGGACGAGAGTTTACCATCACCGGCGCAAGGAAGATCCCTCATTCCGGAACCAGAACTGCGGGTCACGGTAATAAAGTGTTCTCGTAAAACAGACTGTTGAGAAGGATTCAACTGCGTGAATTCAAAACTTTTCAGCTGGGGAACGGCGGTAACCCGTAAGTATAGCTTTACAAGGTAAGTCTGGCCTTGAACTTTCTAACGAAATTCAAGACAGTCTATCAGAAGTAAAGTGGAAAATAACTTTACAAGGTAAGTCTGGTCTTGAACTTTCTAAGGAAATTCAAGACAGTCTATCAGAAGTAAAGTGGAAAATAGCTTTACAAGGTATGTTTGGCCTTGAACTTTCTCTAGTGTTAGAAGCCCTTTTGTTCCTTTTCACATGTTATCAAGTGGTTAAGGCAGGGCGGATTCTGGACAAAATTCAGGACAATCTATCAGAAGTAAAGCGGGGAGAGAGAGTAGGAGCAAAGAGGAAATATGGTACACAAAATAAGTATACAGGCCTTTCCACGGGTCTTGAACCTGAGGAAAAGTTTA
The DNA here is from genome assembly GCF_000001635.26 of Mus musculus. NCBI lineage: Eukaryota > Metazoa > Chordata > Mammalia > Rodentia > Muridae > Mus > Mus musculus. The sequence continues at coordinate 65,928,713 of NC_000074.6, read as the reverse complement.
GGTCAGGTAAGAATACCTGGGGAGAGATTGGAAGGAAGGAAAAGGAAAAAAAAAAGAAAAAAGATCAATTAGCGGAGGTTTCTAGGAGAAGGAGCCTATACTCATCACTAGGTGAGCTCAAGGAGCCAGTTTTTAATAGTTCTGAATCAGATGAAAAGGCTATTAGGGCCTGGAAGGCGCTCTCCCGAGCAGGTAAAGCCACTGGACAATAATGACAGAGGCAGGCTCTTGCAGCCTACAAGGTCTTATTGTCTACCCTAGAGTTGTAGATCAAAATTATAAAGGGGAACTTCAGGTTCTCTATTCTTGTCCTCAAGTTGTCTTTTCTATATCACAAAGAGACAAAATAGCTCAACTAATAATTTTGCCAAGCCTACATGGCTGTTTTTTCTTCCTCTGGTATTCCTAGAGCTGCAAGAGGGATTGGTTCTACTGAAAATGATTCTGATTACTTAATAATGCCTTTAGATTGTTGTCAAATTTTATCTACTCACGTAGGGGTAAACCCTCGTGGCGTCAGGCCATTACAGGTCTGACAAATAGATGTCACGCATATTTCCTCCTTTGAGAGAAATCAATATTTACATGTTTAGATAAAAAGAGATCACCTCCATACCTTAAATGATTTTCAAAAGCTGTTGAGAGATATTAATTGGCTCAGACCTTTTTTAAAGATTCCTTCCGCTGAGTTAAGGCCTTTGTTTGGTATTTTAAAAGGAGATCCTCATATCTCCTCCCCTAGGACTCTTACTCTAGCTGCTAACCAGGCCTTACAGAAGGTGGAAAAAGCCTTACAGAATGCACAATTACAACGTATTGAGGATTCGCAGCCTTTCAGTTTGTGTGTCTTTAAGACAGCACAATTGCCAACCGCAGTTTTGTGGCAAAATGGGCCATTGTTGTGGATCCATCCAAACGTATCCCCAGCTAAAATAATAGATTGGTATCCTGATGCAATTGCACAGCTTGCCCTTAAAGGCCTAAAAGCAGCAATCACCCACTTTGGGCGAAGTCCATATCTTTTAATTGTACCTTATACCGCTGCACAGGTTCAAACCTTGGCAGCCACATCTAATGATTGGGCAGTTTTAGTTACCTCCTTTTCAGGACAAATAGATAACCATTATCCAAAACATCCAATTTTACAGTTTGCCCAAAATCAATCTGTTGTGTTTCCACAAATAACAGTAAGAAACCCACTTAAAAATGGGATTGTGGTATATACTGATGGATCAAAAACTGGCATAGGTGCCTATGTGGCTAATGGTAAAGTGGTATCCAAACAATATAATGAAAATTCACCTCAAGTGGTAGAATGTTTAGTGGTTTTAGAAGTTTTAAAAACCTTTTTAGAACCCCTTAATATTGTGTCAGATTCCTGTTATGTGGTTAATGCAGTAAATCTTTTAGAACTGGCTGGAGTGATTAAGCCTTCCAATAGAGTTGCCAATATTTTTCAGCAGATACAATTAGTTTTGTTATCTAGAAGATTTCCTGTTTATATTACTCATGTTAGAGCCCATTCTGGCCTACCTGGCCCCATGGCTCTGAGAAATGATTTGGCAGATAAGGCCACTAAAGTGGTGGCTGCTGCCCTATCATCCCCGGTAGAGGCTACAAGAAATTTTCATAACAATTTTCATGTGACGGCTGAAACATTACGCAGTCGTTTCTCCTTGACAAGAAAAGAAGCCCGTGACATTGTTACTCAATGTCAAAGCTGCTGTGAGTTCTTGCCAGTTCCTCATGTGGGAATTAACCCACGCGGTATTCGACCTCTACAGGTCTGGCAAATAGATGTTACACATGTTTCTTCCTTTAGAAAACTTCAATATCTCCATGTGTCCATTGACACATGTTCTGGCATCATGTTTGCTTCTCCATTAACCGGAGAAAAAGCCTCACATGTGATTCAACATTGTCTTGAGACATGGAGTGCTTGGGGGAAACCCAAACTCCTTAAGACTGATAATGGACCAGCTTATACGTCTCAAAAATTCCAGCAGTTCTGCCGTCAGATGGACGTGACCCACCTGACTGGACTTCCATACAACCCTCAAGGACAGGGTATTGTTGAGCGTGCGCATCGCACCCTCAAAGCCTATCTTATAAAACAGAAGAGGGGAACTTTTGAGGAGACTTTACCCCGAGCACCAAGAGTGTCTGTGTCTATGGCACTCTTTACACTCAATTTTTTAAATATTGATGCTCATGGCCATACTGCGGCTGAACGTCATTGTTCAGAGCCAGATAGGCCCAATGAGATGGTTAAATGGAAAAATGTCCTTGATAATAAATGGTATGGCCCGGATCCTATTTTGATAAGATCCAGGGGAGCGGTTTGTGTTTTCCCACAGAATGAAGACAACCCATTTTGGATACCAGAAAGACTCACCCGAAAAATCCAGACTGACCAAGGGAATACTAATGTCCCTCGTCTTGGTGATGTCCAGGGCGTCAATAATAAAGAGAGAGCACCGTTGGGGGATAATGTCGACATTTCCACTCCTAATGACGGTGATGTATAATGCTCAAGTATTCCCCTGCTTTTTTACCACTAACTAGGAACTGGGTTTAGCCTTGATTCAGACAGCCTTGGCTCTGTCTGGACAGGTCCAGACGACTGACACCATTAACACTTTGTCAGCCTCAGTGACTACAGTCATAGATAAACAGGCCTCAGCTAATGTCATGATACAGGGAGGTCTCATGCTGGTTAATCAACTCATAGATCTTGTCCAGAATCAACTAGATGTATTATGACAAATAACTCAGCTGGGGTGTAAACAAAAGTTTCCGGGATTGTGTGTTACTTCCATTCAGTATGTTAAATTTACTAGGGCAGCTAATTTGTCAAAAAGTCTTTTTCAGTATATGTTACAGAATTGGACGGCTGAATTTGAACAGATCCTTCGGGAATTGAGACTTCAGGTCAACTCCACGCGCTTGGACCTGTCCCTGACCAAAGGATTACCCAATTGGATCTCCTCAGCATTTCCCTTCTTTAAAGAATGGGTGGGATTGATATTATTTGGAGATACACTTTGCTGTGGATTAGTGTTGCTTCTTTGATTGGTCTGTAAGCTTAAGGCCCAAACTAGGAGAGACAAGGTGGTTATTGCCCAGGCGCTTGCAGGACTAAAACATGGAGCTTCCCCTAATATATCTATGCTTAGACAATAGGTCGCTGGCCACTCAGCTCTTGCATCCCACGAGGCTAGACTCATTGCACGGAATAGAGTGAGTGTGCTTCAACAGCCCGAGAGAGTTACATGGCTAAGCACTGCAGTAAAAGGGCTCTGCGGCATAAAATGAGCCTATTCTAGAGAGACATGTCATCTTTCAAAAAGGTTGAGTGTTCAAGTGTCCTTCCCCCAAAAAAAACAACACAAGACCAGACCAAGACCCCTCTGGGTAATGAGCCTGGGAGGAAGTTATGTGTACGGCTCCTTTACCTGCACACTAGAGATTTGACCTCTATCTCCACTCTCATTAATATGGGTGGCCTATTGCTCTTATTAAAAGGAAAGGGGGAGATGTTGGGAGCCGCCCCCACATTCGCCGTCACAAGATGGCGCTGACATCCTGTGTTCTAAGTGGTAAACAAATAATCTGCACATGTGCCAAGGGTATTTTACGACTACTTGTACTCTGCCTTTCCCGTGACGTCAGCTCGGCCATGGGCTGCAGCCAATCAGGGAGTGATGCGTCCTAGGCGAAGGATAACTCCTCCTTAAAGGGGACGGGGTTTCCGCCATTCTCTCTCGCTGGCATCTCTCTGGCTCTGCGCGCCCTGCGCTCTCTCGCTGCCTAAAGATGTAAACAATAGAGCGCGCTCTGCGCTTTGGCGCGCCGGAGCTCTGGCTCCTAAAGATGTAATTGGGGTGGCTTTCGCTTTTGGGGTTGGGGGTTTGCGCTCCTGGCTCCTGAAGATGTAAGCAATAAAGTTTTGCCGCAGAAGATTTTGGTTTGTTGTGTTCTTCCTGGCCGGGCGCGCGAACGCTATTAAGAAGAAAGTGCTTCCAGGAAAAGTTCCCGTGAGAACATTGAGACTCTTCCTTAGGATCCTTCATGTCCTGGCTTCTTTCTTCATTTCCCTTCTTTAATTTACCAGGAAGACTTCCAAGCAATTGCTTTCACAGGGGCATTCATATAAAGTCCATCTCCTGAAAATCCAACCTAAATCGGGCACTGTGGACTACTTCTTGCCTGATCATTTAGAACAGCAACTCAGGTGAAAGAGCTCACACCTACACAGCTTCAGATACTGTGTCCACACATTATACTAGGATCCTTGCTCAGACGCTAAGTTCATGCATACCATCTTCAGGTTAATTCACTCTGATTGTCCTAGTAATTTTATCCTTACATTTATATTTGGGTCATGAAATTTTATGAATTAAAGGACCAAGACACAAGGGCTTGTAGCCTAGAGAAGGCATGATCCTGGATTCTGCCACCTCCTTATCCCACAGGGCAGGCAGGTTCTCAGCCTCTCATTTCCACTCCAAGCAACCAAAATTTCCATGTTTCTACCAAAAGGAGTTTGGGTGTGAACCTTGGGATGATTACAAGGATTTGCCACACAGAGATACCAGTATCTCTGAGTGTCTGTATCCTACCCCAATATTGAATTGCAGAGAAATAAATGTTCACCATAGCAGGTCAAGAGAGAAATTACAGAAAATAACAAAAGCTTTTAGAGATTCTCTTCCCAAATATTCCATGACCCTACTCATTTTCTTTTATTTCTAATGAGAATAAAGAATTCAAAAGAGTAAATGAAAAGTGTTACTCATGTATCTACAACAAAGAGAGTTATCAACTGAACCAAACAATGCAATATAGTCAAGTAGTAAGTTCCCTTGGGGCAGACACTTCCAATGATTTAACATAACTTCCATTTTTTTCCTCTAATTTTGTTTTGTTGTTGTTGTTGTTTGTTTGTTTTTGTTTTGTTTTGTTTTAAGACAGTGTTTCTCTGTATAGCCCTGACTATCCTGGAACTCACTCCGTAGACTAGGCTGGCCTCGAGCTCAGAAATCCGCCTGCCTCTGCCTCCCAAGTGCTGTCTTCCTCTAATTTTTGTCAGTGGAACTAATTATTCTCCTAGTTCCATTATTTAATATGGATCAGAAGATTTCTTTCCAGCCCCCTTCATGTCTACATATGGCAATAGACCTAGGGTCTGTTCAGGACATGTGAGGAAACATGTCCATGAAACTTGCTTAAGGTAACTCACAGAATATTTTCCTCATTTATCTTTTATTCACCTTACAGGATCCAGTCTCTTACATGAAAGCAACTACCTTGGTTCATAAGGTAACACTGAGGATAAAACCTATGGGCTAAGCTGGCAAAGTAGAGACTGAAGGCCAGATCTCAAATAAAGAAATCATACCTGCCCTGGATTGCCTACAACCCCAAATTTCCTTATCCAAGACAAAAAACAATAATAATAAAAAATTTCATATCACTCACTATAAAGGTTTTTTTTTCCTGTTATATGTAGGCAAATTTAACTTTAGCTAGCAAAATCATTGCAATCATTTTCTCTTAATGAACGTTCTAAGATATAATCAATCTCTTAGGTGTATTCGTTTGAAAAAATTTAGAGAAGTTAAAAAAAATAAGATTGTAGAATTTGCTTCGTTCTTTGATTTGAAACAAACCTAATAAGAAGTTAATTTTCTAAGGCCCTTGCTCCAGTAAGACTGACAACTTTCAAGGCAGCAGAAAGGACTGGAGAGTATGTTTGGCACACTCTCTGGTGCAGACATCCAGAGATACAGAAACCAGTGAGGCACAGTGGTGCCTGCCGAACCTCTTTGTTCCCTAAAATTGCAAATGCAGAAACATTGCCAAAAACTGCAGGTGTCTCATATATGCAGAGTAGCAAGATATTCTTTCCAGTTGAAGTCTGGATTGGCACAGGAAATGTTCACCATCTGAAGATACCAAAGGCCTTAACAGCTTTAAAGGGGGCTTACAGAATAAAAATTCTCCATTCAGGCTTGATGCGTGCACATAAGAGCTGGTTCAACTGAAGGACAGCAGCAAATTCATCTCCTATACTGAGGGGCAATAACAGCTGCCAGGTTCTCTGTGGTCTGCTTCAAAATATTAAAAAGAAAGTTTAGTGGTTCTAAACTCTGTGTCACATTACAGAGAAACACATTCCATTCACTTCCTCATGCACCACTGTGACATTTCCAGGCCGTATGGCTTTACCAAGCACTTCCCAAAGTGTTTGGATTCTTTCTCTAGCAGTGTGATAAGCAATTCTGTAGAATGCTTTAAGACCAGGCTTTTGATTATCACCAGTCCAAATTTTTGATAAAATTCTATCCTTTTGAAGTTGAGACTTCTCATTAAAAATACCACAAGATGAAGGTATTTTCCTCATGGGAAAATAAAACATGTTTCTTAAACTCTTTTGGCAGTGTATAAAATTTTGGCAAAACTTTATAAGCATCACAGCTTTTACACACCATCAAGCTTAGCAATCAAATTAAAATTGAAAAACATATAAGCTTCGTTTATGTTTCCAAATCAAAATTGAAGTGATGTAAATAAACACAGATGTTCATAGTTATAAGAGTGGCTAATTTTTGTCAATTCCTATCAATGGAATCTTATTCTGAGTGTTATATGATATGAAATTCATGAATCTGAATTATTCAGTATTTTATAATATCCCGTGGAATAGATACTACTTCAAGATAATAAAATTTTGGTGATAAGCTCTGACCTTAATATTTTCATAAAGATAGAGAAAATAGAGAGAATGAAATATGCCTCCATCAGTTCACAGACTGGAAGAAAGCATCCTCATTGTTCAGTTTTCAGAATTCTCATTTACTGTTGCCGTGAGTATAGTTACTCTGTTTATGTTCTTTTTGTCCTTATTTTCCCACAAGCAGTAACTTTTAATCTATAATACAGTAGATGATTTAGTGGACTGCAACATTCCATTCTTAATTCCAAGTTTTCTTAGCTTTGTTTTGGGGTCATATCTGCTTATATTGCAAGTTTTATATAAAGAAAACAGGCACTAGGCAATTCAAAAGCTTCTTCATTCCTACCCCTGCAATATTCATAGTTTCTCAAATTTCTATGCTAGTCTGACAAGTCTAACATAAAGTTATGACACAGGAGTTAAATTTGGACTGATAATTTAATTCTAATATAGGTTTCAAAAACACATACATAAACCATACAAATTTTAGTAGATAGTGATCAACTTAGAGCAAATTTTGAAAATTCTCAAACTAAATTAATAGAAAACAGTACCTCAGATAACAGAGATTATGACAAAATATTCATATATTCTATAGATCATATTTCTCATATTAGTTGTAGTCTTGAAATAAGGAATAGTGGTGAAATGTAGAAATATTTTATTAATAATGAGAAGTGCTACATAAAATGCAAGACCATAGAACTTGTCTTATAGCTCAAATACATTTTCTGGTATAAAATATAAATAATAACGATTCTTCCAATAACTGAATGACTTTCACATAAAAAGGTTACAAAAGTATCTGATGTTCTCAAGAAATAGAAGTAGTAAAAGGTTCATGATGACATATTTTATTTCAAGTCAAAAAGTACTTTCTTATAGCCTTATATCCAAGCCGAGGTAGGTTTTACAGGATACCAACAGAGACAGGATACCCTGTTTCTCCTAAATCATTTAGGATGATCCTTTCATGTAAGTACTGCACTGTGACTTGCTAAGTATGTGAAGATTATTCCCCACTATCCCTAATGAAAGTGCTGGTGTTCCTAACTGTGTACTTCCCAAGTGTGGTCCTCATAGGAATGTGGATTGATTTAAGATAAAAGATAGCTTGAGTCTAGGGAATTCCAGAATCAGTAGATTCCACGTTGGGAAGAGTGGGCCATTCAACGATGACACTTTTTTTTTTAATTTTAAGATTTATTTATGTGACTACACTAGCTGTCTTCAGATACACCAGAAGAGAGCATCTGATCCCATTACAGATGGTTGTGAGTCACCATGTGGTTGCCGGGACTTGAACTCAGGACCTCTGGAAGAGCCGTCAATGCTCTTAACCACTGAGCCAACTCTCCAGCCCCATTAAAAAATGGGGCTCAGAACTGAACAAAGAATTATCACCTGAAGAATACTGAATGGCAAAGAAGCACCTGAAAAAATGTTCAACATCCTTAATCATCAGGGAAATGCAAATCAAAACAACCCTGAGATTCCACCTCACACCAGTCAGAATGGCTAAGATCAAAAATTCAGGTGACAGCAGATGCTGGCCTGGATGTGGAGAAAGAGGAACACTCCTCCATTGTTGGTGGGATTGCAGGCTTGTACAAGCACTCTGGAAATCAGTCTGGCGGTTCCTCAGAAAATTGGACATAGTACTACCGGAGGATCCAGCAATACCTCTTCTGGGCATATATCCAGAAGATGCCCCAACTGGTAAGAAGGACACATGCTCCACTATGTTCATAGCAGCCTTATTTATAATAGCCAGAAGCTGGAAAGAACCCAGATGCCCCTCAACAGAGGAATGGATACAGAAAATGTGGTACATCTACACAATGGAGTACTACTCAGCTATTAAAAAGAATGAATTTATGAAATTCCTAGCCAAAAGGATGGACCTGGAGGGCATCATCCTGAGTGAGGTAACACATTCACAAAGGAACTCACACAATATGTACTCACTGATAAGTGGATATTAACCCAAAACCTAGGATACCCAAGATATAAGATACAATTTCCTAAACACATGAAACTCAAGAAAAATGAAGACTCAAGTGTGGACACTATGCTCCTCCTTAGAAGAGGGAACAAAACACCCTTGGAAGGAGTTACAGAGACAAAGTTTGGAGCTGAGATGAAAGGATGGACCATGTAGAGAATGCCATATCCAGGGATCCACCCCATAATCAGCATCCAAACGATGACACCATTGCATCCACTAGCAAGATTTTATCGAAAGGACCCAGATGTAGCTGTCTCTTGTGAGACTATGCCGGGGCCTAGCAAACACAGAAGTGGATGCTCATAGTCAGCTAATGGATGGATCACAGGGCTCCCAATGGAGGAGCTAGAGAAAGTACCCAAGGAGCTAAAGGGATCTGCAACCCTATAGGTGGAACAACATTATGAACTAACCAGTACCCCGGAGCTCTTGACTCTAGCTGCATATGTATCAAAAGATGGCCTAGTCGGCCATCACTGGAAAGAGAGGCCCATTGGACACGCAAACTTTATATGCCCCAGTACAGGAGAACGCCAGGGCCAAAAAGGGGGAGTGGGTGGGTAGGGGAGTGGGGGTGGGTGGGTATGGGGGACTTTTGGTATAGCATTGGAAATGTAAATGAGCTAAATACCTAATAAAAATGGGAAAGAAAAAAAAAGATAGCTTGATCACATTCAGTAGTCCCACAAGCTCATCACCAGGGAGTGGCACTATTGTGAGGTGTGGTCTTACTAGAATAGATATTGCTCATTAGTAATAGTGTGTGACAGAGATTGGGCTCTGAGATTTCAGAAGCTCAAGCCAGGACCAGTATCACTCTCTCTTCATGCAGCATGTGGATCCAGATGTAGAAGACTCAACTCCATCTCTAGCACCATGTCTGTTTATGTGCCTCTATGCTTTCTGCCATGCTGATAATGGACTAACCTCTGAAACCATAAGCAAGCCCCCCCAGTTAAGTGATTTCCTTTAGAAAGTTGTGGTTTAGAATCAGGTGCTGTGGTTGTGGTGTCTCTTCACAGCACTAGAAGATGAACTAAGAAACCCAGATTCTATAATTAATATTTTGCTTTGTTTTTTGAGCCATTTAGCTTCCAATGTTGTCTTTAAAAAAACAACTGCAATCTTCTCACAACTGGTAAACCAGTTAAGGACTGGGTACACAGTTCAGTGGTAGAGTACTTGTTCAGTATAGATTATAACCTGAGGTTCAATTCAAAGTTCTACAAAATTAAATTAAATAATGAATTCAATCTATCAGTGTAGGGCAGCATGGAATTAGTTAGCTAAAGTTTTTTTTGCACCAGAACTTTGGTTGTTTCTGGTCATAATACTGTTTTACTCACTTGCTCAAACTCTCTTTTAAAATAATTTATTCTGAAGGTTGTCATATTTGATTTGTTTGTGAATTTCAACTTTAAGGATCCAGCAATGCTACTGAAGTTACTATAGTGACTTTGTGTTCTGTAACTGTAGTCAGTCCATGCTTTAGCCTTGATAGAATTTTGGGTAGAGTCGCTATGAAAAGCTTTGTACTTCATCAGCTCTATGATTTATCATATTTTTCTAGTATGAATGATGGACTCATCTTTGCAATTTGTTTCTGTGCTTTAAGATGAAATTACTTTATTTTAGAACTTGAATTTATTTTGACATGTTTCCACTGAAATATTTCAAGTCAGAAAATACATTAGTAGATAAAGAACTTGGTCGTTTCCAAACATTACATCGTCTAGTTATCTACTTATATGATATAAACTTACCTACTCTTTTTATTATCTTCCACATTATAAAAGTAAACCAAAATTTTTATGGGGCTTAGTACTTTCCAGGTTAGTTTGAGCTCTTATAAACCTCAGCCTGTACTCCTCTATACATTATTAGCATTAGAGTAAGCAAAACTAAGCTACCGATTTCAGAAAATACAGAATGACAGAATTTGCAAGAAGTTTTATCCCATGATGCTTAATATTAATTATGCTGTTATTAGTGATATATACCAATATTAAATGAGATCATTATTAATGTATGATAGGAAAAATATGCAGGACATTTTTTGTAGAGAACTGGAGAGAAACAAATTTAAAAGAGAAATTACATAGAATTTTTCTAGACTGTGCATACCCATATAAAATCAAATTTGGAAATTTTAAAAACTGTTTAGTTGAGAACATAGGAAGGGTTCAGTGTGGCACAATCAGAGACTCTGGCTTGCGGGGATGACTTCAGTTCATACAAGCTGACTGACATCTGGCCAATGTTCCTCTCATATTGAGATCGATCCTTCTTTAGATGACAAATTATGTTTTCATCTCAATGGCAAGGAATTGTTGATTTGGAAGGATTTCGAAGGAGTGCAAACTGAAATAAAACTCTTTAATAATGATGAATTGGATCCTCAAGATATAGGTTGAATTATATAATCTATTTATGTTAAGTCAAGTACCTCAACCAATTCTAATTAAGTATCCAAATATGAGAAACTGGTTTCATACCAATCTGTAGACTAGTCAATATACTGTGTTTCTCAATTTATAAAATAATAAGAACCTTCATTTTTCTTCACTTTCAAGCTTTTCAGCGAGAAAGGTCTTAGGTGTTTCTTATGAGGTAATACTAGGTGAGCGCAGTAATTATCAATAACTATTTTTGGAAGTATTAAAAATATTTTTCATATTTAAAATAAAATTGTTAAAAAGCATAATCTCCTGATCAACACAGTAGTTTTGGTAAGTATTATATTAGTTTCCACATATATGAGAACTAAGTGAACATTTTAGATTCTCTCTGTGATATTTTTCAAACCAGAATTAATAGTGATTAAAGATAAACAGTTTGGGGCTTGAGGAAATGGCTCAGTGAGTAAAGCGCCCATCGTGGGAGCATGGTTTGCTGAGTCCAATCTCCAGCTTCCACTTTAAGAAGCCAGGCACTAGGGTATGTGCCTGTATTTCCAGTGAAGAATCTCTGGAACATGCAGCATCCAGTTCTGTCAATTCGGTGTAGATTTTTATCGAAAGGACCCAGATGTAGCTGTCTCTTTGGAGACTATGCCGGGGCCTAGCAAACACAGAAGTGGATGCTCACAGTCAGCTAATGGATGGATCACAGGGCTCCCAATGGAGGAGCTTGAGAAAGTATCCAAGGAGCTAAAGGGATATGCAACCCTATAGGTGGAACAACATTATGAACTAACCAGTACCCCGGAGCTCTTGACTCTAGCTGCATATGTATCAAAAGATGGCCTAGTCGGCCATCACTGGAAAGAGAGGCCCATTGGACACGCAAACTTTATATGCCCCAGTACAGGGGAACGCCAGGGCCAAAAAGGGGGAGTGGGTGGGTAGGGGAGTGGGGGTGGGTGGGTATGGGGGACTTTTGGTATAGCATTGGAAATGTAAATGAGCTAAATACCTAATAAAAAATGGAAAAAAAAAAGAGAGAGCAGGCTGAGCAAGCCAGGGGAAGCAAGTCAGTAAAGAACATCCCTCCATGGCCTCTGCATCAGCTCCTGCTTTCTGACCTGCTTGAGTTCCAGTCCTGACTTCTTTCAGTGATGAACAGCAATGTGGAAATGTAAGCTGAATAAACCCTTCCCCCACCCCCAAAAAAGAAAGAAAGTTCAGTGTGAGACAGTGACTCTAAATGGAAGATGGAAAGTGACTGAGGAAGATGCTTGCAGTGGGCTCCTGAGCTTCATGCTAGCACACACACATAGACAAGCATACACACACACACAAACACACAGATAAGTTACAGTAGTTAGCCTCAAATGTGAAGAAAGTGCTTAGAGTATTGGCCATGAGGAAACCGAACTGTATATAGCTTGTATACAAATTACATTTAAAGTCATAAGGAAAGAATACAGAATTTGCAGACTTGTAATGAATATTTAAGGTCTGTTCTGTGCCTTTGTCTGAGAGTCTTTTCTGTTCTTTCTTTCTACGTGATGGCTCTTTGTACTGTTACAGAAAATACAGGGCTTCTTAGTGTCAAACTTTGCTTTTAAGATTGCTCACTTTGCCCTGTGGTTTGTGACGCCTCCTGTAGCACGCAGTATATGAAAAAGAAATTGACACCCTCTGCTTCCCAACTTCTGTTCTCTGCTCTGGGAGAGAATTGTTTCATTGTACCTTTTGTGAATATTTTAGTGTGTCCAGATAGCAGATTTACTGTCACTTTCAATGCTGAAAATATGACTCAGGAATCTGCAGAATTTTTAAATACACTGTGAAGCCAAGAGGAGAAGACATTAATGCAATTATGCCTTGAATGTTGAATTAATAAAAAATGTATAAAATATTGTGGCTCCTCATGTGATGCATCCCTGAAGCTTCAGGAAGGAGGATGGGTCTTTACCTGTGACACAGGGAAAGGTCTGACCATTGCTTTTCAGTGTTTCTTGAGCTTTCCTACCAGCATCATTAGTCACATAAAGGTTTCTTTCAAAACAGATAAACTTTAAACAACCTCATTATCCTAGTCTTCTTGAAAGGAAGGAAGCAGGAAGATTACTTTGAGTTTGAGAGCAGACTGGGCTATAACTGAGTTTTGCGCCAGCTTAAACTATGAGACCCTGTAAAAACAAAAAGGAAAGAAAAAGAGTAAAAAGAAAATATGCCCAGATGTCCTTCAACAGAGGAATGGATACAGAAAATGTGATACATTTACACAATGGATTACTACTCAGATATTAAAAACAATGACTTCATGAAATTCTTAGGCAAATGGACGGAACTAGAAACTATCATCCTGAGTAAGGAAACCTAGTCACAAAAGAATACACAGTGTATGGACTTACTGATAAGTGGATATTAGCCCAAAAGTTCAGAATAACGAAAACAGAATTCACAGATCACATGAAGCTCAAAAAGAAGGAAGACCAAAGTGTGGGTGTTTTGGTCCTTCTTAGAAGGGGGAATAAAATACTCATGGGAGCAAATATGGAGACAAAGTGTGGATCAGAGACTGAAGGATAGGCCATCCAGAAACTGCCCCACCTGGGAATCCATGGCATAAATAGTCACCAAACGAAGACATTAGTGTGGATGCCAATAAGTGCATGCTGACAGGAGCCTGATATTGCTGTCTCCTGAGAGGCTCTGCCAAATACAAATACAGAGGTGGATGCTCTCAGCCAACCATTGGACTGAGCACAGGGTCCCCAATGGAGAAACTAGAATAAAGACCCCCGAGCTCCCAGGGACAAAACCACCAACCAAAGAGTACACATGGAGGGACCCATGACTCCAGCTGCATATGTAGCAGAGGATGGCCTTGTTGGGAATCATTGGGAGGAGAGACCTTTGGTCCTGTAAATGATTGATGCTCCAGTGTAGAGACATTCAAGTGTCGGGAGGAAGGGGGGTTGGTGAGAAGGGTGAGGGAGTCGGGGATAGGGGGTTTTCAGAGGGGAAACCAGTAAAGAGGATAACATTTGAAATGTAAGTAAAGAAAGTATCCAATAAAATAAAAGCAATAAAAATTGGGAGTTTGGTGGCTAAAGAGATGGCTCAGAGGTTAAGAACGCTTGCTGCTCTGATTACCATTCACAAAGGAAATATTAATGTTCTACAACAGAATTTCACTGGGGATACAAACCATACTTAAAGACAGTCCTCATGCCTAAATAAGTAAATAGCCAAAAGAAAACAAATTCAGTGGTAATTTTGGAGGTTTTTTTTTTTCTGTCTTGTCACACAATGCTTTGTCAGAGCATTTAATTTTTAATTTTTTAACTTACAGATCTTTTATTTACATATTATGGTTTCAAATTTTGTTTTTAAGGGTTTTCAGTATGTGCAAATGTGTATCTCTGGCTCTATACATGTTTCTTGTGCTTTTTCTTTTACTTTTTTTGTTTTGTTTCATTTCATTTTGTTTTGTTTTTGCTTTTCAAGACAGGGTTTCTCTGTGTAGCCCTGGCTATCCTGGAACTCACTCTGTAGACCAGGCTGGCCTTAAACTCAGAAATCTGTCTGCCTTTGCCTCTCAAGGGCTGGGTTGAAATGCATGCACCACCACTGCCTGGCTTTCTTTTTTTAAAAAAACTGTTTACCCTATTCCATTTTGTTTATATTACCTAATTTATTTTCTTATCATTTAGAAACCCGTTTGTATCATGACAGAGAGAAAGAAAAAGCATTGCAAAAGTGGGAATGGTCTGGGAGGGATTGGGGGAAGGAAAACCAAAATCAGAATATATTGTATAAAAAGATTTATTGTCTTTGTTTTAAATTATATTTTTAAATTCTTATTCACACATTACATTTCTAATAGTTTTCCCTCCCCCCATACTTCCAAGTCCCTCTACCCACATCCTCTCTCAACCAGATCATCTATGTTCAATTTAAAAATAGAGAGCAATGCCAGGACTGTATACAACAACAGAAATATAATCTAAACATAAGTCCAAGAATTAATACTATGTCTGTAACATCCACCCGGGAATCTTAGGACTTTGGAACAATTGACCAAGCAGGATCATAATTTGATCGGTCTCTACTAAGGTTGTCTGATATGATTTTGTATTTTTATTAATAATTTTGTTTGTTTATTTGTTTATTTGTTTATTTTGAGGTGGGGATCTCATGTGTCTGGCTTTGAACTCTCTATTTAATGGAGGACAACCTTGAACCCTTCATTCTTTCCTTCTAGTTACTTAGTAAATTTTTTCTTTGTTTTTTAATCCCCAGTAGAGCCAATTAATAAAAGTTAAATTAATAAAAGAAGCTCAGAGTGATCAAATAAAAGGCACAACTTCATGTAAAGCTGACAACATTTTCATCCCAGTAACCATCTATGAAGACACCAAGGAAAGCCTTCATTAGTAACTTTGTTCCTTCCTCTACTAGCTTTTGAGGATACCAAAAGCATGTGATGGTACGTGGTTGGATTCCTTCTCTGTTTTAAAGTATTGATAATTTTTAAATGTTAAAATCAACCTATTAAAGGATATATATTTGGTTGAAAAATTATGTTTGCAGTAGAATGAAATACCATGTTTTCATTTAAAGGTATAAAGTAATTGGTGGTTTATAAAATGACAATATTTTTGTTGATTAAATTATTTTACTTTATTACTTTAAACAGCTTTTCCTCTCTCCTCTCTTCCCAGTCCCTCTCTATCATCTTCCCTCCCCTTCCATCCACCTCTTCTCAGAAAAGGGGAGGCCTCCCATGAATATCAACCAGCCTTGGGCTATCACGATGCAGTAAGACTAGGCACATCTACTATTGAATCTAGACAAGGCAGCCCAGTTGGGGAAAGGAATCCTAAGGCAGGCAATGTAGTCAGAAACAGCCCCTGCTTCCACTTTGGAGTCCCACATGAAGCCTGAGCTGCACACCTGTTACTTATATGGAGAGGTTCTAGGTCCATGCAGGTTGTAGGTCAGCTCAGTTTCTATGATTCCCTATGGGCCTAGGTTAGTTGATTCTGTAGGTTGTCTTGTGGTGTCCTTGACCTCTCTGGTTCCTTCAATTCTTCCTCTCCCTCTTCCACAGGATTTCCTGAGCTTTACCTAATGTTTGGCTGTGGGTCTCTGCATCACTTTCCATCAGTTGGATGAAGGGAGAGAGTACTGGAAGAGACAACTGGATTGGGGTGGAGGGCATCTTGGAGAAGAGCTAGAAACCTAGGACAATGAAAATCCAAGGAATCTATGACTAAGACACCTTGCAGTGGGAGATATGGAGCTTGAACCAGCCATCTCCAATAACCAAGCAAGGCTTCCATTGAAGGGATTGGGACAACCTAGCCATGAAACCTTACACCCAAAATTTGACCTGCCTCAATATGTGCAGGGATAAAAGATGAAACTGAATTTGGCAAAAGAGCCAACCAATGACTGACCCAGCTTGGGACACATGCCATGAGAAGGATCCCACTCCTGACACTATTAATGGTATCATTCTGTACTTTCAGACAGGGTCCTTGTGGAAAGCCACATGTGCCGTTGCAGAGTGGCACTGACTACTGCTGGCCACCACGCATAAGTTTGGACAAACAACCAATGTGTACATATGCAGTAAAGTTTTTTGCAAAGACACTGCCTGGCCCGGGCATGATAATGAGGTTCTGTAAGGTACTGAGAGTATAACCAATCAGATGTGAGACATGCAAATGAGGTAATATAATGAGGTTCTGTAAGGTACTGAGAGTAACCAATCAGATGTGAGACATGCAAATGAGGTATGATAATGAGGTTCTGTAAGGTACTGAGAGAGAGTAACCAATCAGATGTGAGACATGCAAATGAGGTATGATAATGAGGCTCTGTGAGGTACTGAGAGAGAGTAGCCAATCAGATGAGGAACATGTAAATGAGGCGTAGTGCATAACCAATCCGGGTGTAAGACACGCCTCTCCTAGGCCTATAAAAGCAGCACCAGTTCTGGGCTCGGGGTCTTTTCGCCTCTACAATCAAGCTCTCCCAATAAACGTGTGCAGAAGGATCCTGTTGCAGCGTCGTTCTTCCTGGCCAGTCGAGCACACGCAAGAGGTCCTAGCATAACTGTGGTCAGGGATATGAAAAATTATATTTATTATATTTTGAAAATGAAGAAAAATCATTGTGCATCAACTCCCTCTGCAGTTTCACTAAAATTCTCTTAGGTGTAATTTGTATTCTATTTATTTTATAAACTAATACTTGTTACTGCTTTATAAGTAAAAAAAAAAAAATTACAAGCTTATAACAACAAAAAAATAGTATGTGGACTATGTTTACATGGACTCTGACCTCTTTGTCCAGTTTTGATAGTGAAATCATGTCACATTTCATGGTGATGCCTTGACATCACCTAACTAATCTAGTACTCCTAACACAAAAGAACCTGCAAAAGTAACTGTTCCAGGTGATCTTCTTCACTGATTATATTTATTTGTGTAAAGAAATTCCACTTTTAGTGAGTAAGCACTCTTTGAAATGAATTTACAAGTCGAGATGTTTTGGAGAAGGAACAATCATTCTAACAAAACCATCATCATCATCATCAACAACAACATATACCTATTGTTGTTTGGACATGAACTGTCCTTCCATAGGCTTCTTTGGTCAACATAAAGATTAATTACAGAAAGTCTATAAAAAGTGGAAGTGATGACAGCAACTTTTATTATGTAAGCCTATTGTATCTCCATAACCTCAGAAAACAGATGAATACCTTAAGTAAATACAAGTAATATAGTTCTTGACTAGATCTCTGGTCCACACCTATAAACCCAGCACACAAAAGGTGGTTTTAAGAGGGTTACCATGAGTTTGAAGCCAGCCTGGGATACAGATTGAATTCAAGAAGTTACTGACACTTTTAGAATGAACAATCTATTGCTATGGTTTGTGTTTAATTTCTTGTCTGCTTTGGACCAAAGGTGTTGGCACATGTGTAGCAAACAATAGCTTGGAAGTTGCTTCCATAATGGGCTACACTTCAAGCACAAGCTGTGTGGCCAACAAGAAAGGGATCCTAACAAGCTACTCTGAATGTAAAGTACAGGAAAAGGTGTTTAGACACAAACAGGAACAGGTCCAAAAGCCAGGGTGGTGGAAAATATCTTTTGCTAACATCCAGTCCACTCTGACATGGCTGAATAAAATCTACCAAGTTCCTTAGAGCTACCTAGCTAACTATCCATCACTTAAGCAACATATGTTTACTATGTACTACCTAAGTGTTGTTGATTTTCTTTACATTTTATAAATTTCATATCAAATTCCTTAGACCTTTTTTTAAAAATTTAAAAATTATATAATTTATTTACATTTCAAGTGTTGCCCAGCTTCCCCTTCCACCCTTCAAGAGTTCTTCACCCTATCCTTCCTTCTCTACCTCCACCAACCTTTGGAGACTTCTTTTCTTGAATTTCTGCCAAACTAATGGATGGTAAATGGTATGACAATATTACTTTAAGTGTTGTTAATTATATTTCTAGGGAAATTGAGCCTTTTATCTATAGAAATTTCTTATATTTCTTTTTGAGTTGCCAATTATCCCCATGTCATATAAAATTGTGTCTTCATTTTATTTTATGACAAATTATATGGTATATTTTGATATTAACACTTTGTATTTTGTGTACTGAAATATTTTATTATTGTAGATTCCTCAGTTGAAATATGACTGTATTATTTCTGGAAGAACATTAAGAAACAAGGTAGTAGATATGGTATTACTGAAGTATGGAGAAAACATTTACACTTTCAGAAACAATGAAAATTGACAAAGATCATTGGAATGATACAACTCTTCTGGGAGAAAGTAGTAGGATTGTAGCGACTCCTAGAGAGGCCATTTATGCAGACATTTAGTTCAAAAGTAAGTCTGTTTGTTTACTTTTTCTGTATGACATACTTCTCTATAAAAGCCTCTTTTCACAGTACATTATATAGTAGACACCAAACAAAATATTACCAACATAATACATATATTATTTATTGAATCTAACTCAATAAAAATAGCAGTTTTATATTCTCTAGAAACTTTCCTAATTACACTCATCTGTAAAATAATTAGTGTAATTAATTTTTGCTCAATTTCTGTATTTTCTATTTCCTATATATCTACTTTGTGCTAGTCGTAACTTTTCCATTACCAAAGTAAAGTGGAAATCCAAAACATAAATGCTCAAATAGAGTACTCATTTTTACTTTTAGTAGCATGCTGTCTATGCTATCAATAGTATAAATTAACAATGGAAACAATGGACATTATGATAAATAGATGATATAAGTGTGATATACATATAGTAGATTGCTTGATTAGTGGCATAAAATGATTTGTACATTATTATTTATATCCTAATATAATCCCATTCATTTGATGTGAGTTTGTCATTTTCTCATTTTAATTAAAAAGTCTTTAATTAAACAGAAACTAAATTTATATCAGGCCAATTCTGGATCTAAACCTTACGAAGAACTAGAGACTTCTGCCCTTGTATTCTGGGGCTTCTAGGGTCACTAAGTAAGTAAGTATTTGACTGAAGAGATCATTCAGATGGGTCATGTGGGGATAAACAAGTAATGGAAGTAGATAGAACCCAAGCTTAGGTAAGCTGTTAGCTGACAACAGTTTCATGATTGTTCATCAAGGAGAGCAACAGAAGTTGATTCTGGGCCTTGCTTGGGATTTAAACCATGAACAATCACAACAGTGAATGTAGTTAAGATTTAAGTTTCAGAATAGTTACTTATAGGTCAATAGACAAATATTTCAAATATAATTAATTGTCAATTTGACTAGAATCAACATAGAAAAAACCTTTCTGTAGGTTTCCATGATAGTGTTTATAAAATGGTTAAAATGAAGAGAAGAGGTCCAACTTGAATATGGATAGCACCTTTCCTTGGTTTATATTCTAGACTGAGTAAAAAGAAAGCAAACTGAGCAACAGTGATCACCTCATTCCTTCCTGTCCATTGATACAATGTATCAGTCGTCCCAGGTACCTGCCACTACAAGCTCTTTTGAACTGAAAATCCAAATAAAAATTTTCTTCTTTAAGTTGCATATATTTTGCTGAAAGGACCCTGATATAGCTGTTTCTTGTAAGGCTATGCTAGTGCCTGGCAAACACAGAAGTGGATGCTCACAGTCATCTATTGGATGGAACACAGGGCCCCCAATATAGGAGCTAGAGAAAGTACCCAAGGAGCTAAAGTGGCCTGCAACCCTATAGGAGGAACAACAATGTGAACTAACCAGTACCCCCAGAGCTCATGTCTCTAGCTGCATATGTAGCAGAAGATGGCCTAGTCCGCCATCATTGGGAAGAGAGGCTCCTTGGTCTCACAAAATTTATATGTACAGGGGAATGCCAGGGCCAAGAAGTGGGAGTGCATGGGTAGGGGAACAGGGTGGGGGAGAGTATAGGGGACTTTCAGGATAGCATTTGAAATGTAAATGAAGAAAATGTCTAATACAAAATGAAAAAAAAAGTTGCATGTAATTGGCATTTTGTCACTTCAATGAAGAAGTAGCCAGCTAATAAATTCCTTTATTTTACAATGATGATGGGAGATAGGACTGAGGAAGAAAATTGAGAACAGATTTTTTAATAGAAGAAATACTTAAGTCATACGCTGAACTTTTCCCTGAATACCACTTAATTTTTTTAAAAAAATTCTACGAATCTTACAAGGATTAATCCTTTATTATAATTTCAAACATAAAAGAAACATATTAAATAGCATTCTGTCATTTATAAGTAATTGTAAAAATAGTGTGGGAGTAAAATATAAAAGATAAATATTTCAAAAACATAAAATCACAGAAGTCCTACTATCTGATGAGAGTATTATATTTAATAATCAAATTGCTTTCAGAACAAAAAAGCTCTAAAAATTATTGGGTAAAGGTCAGTCTTATTATTAATGGCCACTTTTGCATGTAATGATTTAAGAATGCTAAACTAAAAAAATATTTCAAAATGTAAAATTGGTACATATTCAATCACAAAAGAACCTGCAAAAGTAACTGTTCCAGGTGATCTTCTTCACTGATTATATTTATTTGTGTAAAGAAATTCCACTTTTAGTGAGTAAGCACTCTTTGAAATGAATTTACAAGTCGAGATGTTTTGGAGAAGGAACAATCATTCTAACAAAACCATCATCATCAACAACAACAACATATACCTATTGTTGTTTGGACATGAAATGTCCTTCCATAGGCTTCTTTTGGTGGACTGGGGAACCTTGTGGACAAGGGAAATATATGGCGAACTGAGGGCCATGGAGATGGAACTTGAGTGTTTTAGGTTATCTCTAATTCTAGCCTTAGCACTCTACACCCTTGTCAGATGTGATAGGAAATCTACAGACTGACCTCCAGTCACCAGGATGTCCTTATAATGGTGGAGTATTGCCTGTTAGTCTTGATCCTAATACATCTTTCTTTCCCTAAGTTGTTTCTACCAAATGTAGCATCACAGCAACAAGTAGAGTTTATAACATATCTGCAACTCTCTATGGATGAAGAATACATTGTATCCCATTAAGAAATATAACCTATTAAAAAATCTGAAACTCATGAGTGAGAATCTAATAATACACTGTGAAGACTCCTGTAAAATAACACAAAGCTGTATATATATATAAAATTATATCATTATTATTATGACAAACGGGAAAAGTACTTCTCAAGTAGTCAAAGTCTCAGCTTAGAACACACACACTGACACCCACTCTACACACTGAGACTCAGAGATAGAGACAGAGAGGCAGACATACAGATAGAGAGACGGAGAGAAAGCAAGACAGAGACTTAGAGTAGATCATTACGTTTATATTGCTATTTATTTGGGTGATATGGCCCCACTAGTTCCACTGTATTCTAGGAGTCATCCTAGCAAAGACTAATAGAGAAATCATTTAAGGACACTGTACTAATAAATTGCCTTGCACCATCTGGTTAGTAAATGTAACAAGGCCAACTTAACTGTGCTCCAAGCTTGTATTCTTACCTACCTTGTCAACAGAGCCAGGAAACTATTCATGCATTAGTGTTCTCCAAATTGTGAGAAGAGACCCCAGGAGGCTGCCTTCCCCAGAACCACCTTTTGTCCATACACACATTGTGTAGTCTCTGTAAATAACAGATCCTTGCCAAAGAAGAAGGAGTTTGTGGTTCTTTGAGGAATCCCTTTTTCTCGCTTTACCTCCAGCAGACAACAGTCTCTGTATTTTTAACAAGGTATGGAATTGCATTCCAGTGAAGAAAATGACCCTCAAGAATGAGAGGGACAGATAGTCTAGGTTTTGATGCATTACCTTAGCTTCTGGACGTAGTATATCTTTTATTTTAATATTTTTTACACTTGCATACATTGTAAACATGTTCACCCTACAATCTTCTTTTATCTATCTTTCACTGCTATAGATCACCTTTCTTTTGTGATGTCTCATAGTTTTAAAATATGTTTTATATATTCATTGAGAATTTCATACAAGTATACATGTATTCTGATCAAATCAATCCACCTTCCCCCAACCACAGCTTCTTTCCCAGTTTCTTCCTATTTCTGGTGTCCTTTTTCTCCTCCTCTGTATATTTGTTTTATTTATATTTGAACTTACTATGTCCAATTTGTGCTGCCTAGATATACATGGGCATAAGACTATCTACTGGAGTGCTATATCTCTGAATAAAACTCTCTCCTAGACCAGAACTATCAACTGTCAATAGCTTTTAGTTAGAGGGGGAATTCATGAGCACCTCTCCCACCAATGCTGGTATTTTTACTGGTCTGATCTTGTACAAGTCTTGTGCAGGCTACAAAAGGCACTGTGAGTTCATATGCTCAATGGCCTGAGTTCACGTGCACAATAGTCTTGTCATCTCCAAAAATCATATTTTGCTAACATATCAGCACATGGAAAATGAAGCAACACATGAAAGTTTTTTTTATCTAATTCTTATTCACTCCCCCACTCTCTTAAGTTATCCAGAATGATTCCAAGACAGCTTTTGATCTAGTCAGTAATAAATTAGAAATAAAAAAAAGTAAAAGAAAGAAAAACATAGCAACACTTTGACCTAAGAAGATTCACATACTTTCAGAAAGCATATGAATATTATCTATAATTGAACCTACTTGATTATTTTAAGGCCACTCTACAAAGATATCAAAGAACCAAGGCATCAGATTTGTTTTACAGCAGTGGGGGGAAAAAGCATGTGCTAAGAGTAGACTGATTTATAAATTGTATCTCATTTTCAAATTCATGAGGCGAGCTATGTGATCATTCCTGAAATTAACCATATCTGGCAACCTCACAATCCTGCCTCAAAATCCATTTATACAGAGCAGAAACTGGATTTTAATGAGGCACAAACCGCTGCTACAAATCATCACCATACACGTGGAATGCTCAAATAAGAACTAACATTACAAGCTTCTGTTTCAATTATTTGGCACTCTGTCTCAAATCTCAAAGTCCTTCTTCCACACTGAAATGCTTTTTCCAAAATTGTTTGTCATAACTGTTATTGCGTAGTTTTGTTGGAAAAGATAATATAAGGTGGTTTTCAGGAGGAGGGTGCGAGCACTCATCAAGCGCCATTCCTTTCTCCCCTTACTAGAACACACATCAGAATAAGAGATTAGACATTTTTTTAAAGATGCTTCTACAGCCACTTCTTAAAATGGTGTAGAAGGTGTTCAGGTAGAAAAGATACAGGAAAGCTTAATGTATCATGTTTATGGGATAGTGAAACTGTTAGATGTATTTTGGATGCAATTGGAATTTAAATTTTTACATGTCCTTGTATCTATGTAGATGTATATGCTTGTGTGTATGTGTTTTTATATTTGTGTGGATGTATATGCTTGTGTTTGTGACCTTTTATCTGTGTATGAATATGCTTCTCCATGTGTGTGCTCATATCTATGTAGATGTGTATACTTCTGCATGTGTGTCCTTGTATTTGTGTAGAGGTATGTACTTGTGTGTAGGTAATCTTGTATGTGTGTGTATATATATATATACATATGATTGCATATATATGTGTCCTTGTATCTATGAGTATGTGTATGCTTGTCTGAGTGTGTTCTTGTATCCATGAAGAGCTGTATAATTGTGTGTATAGAAGTTAGTGTTCTACAGTGAATATCTTCCTCTCATTTTTAGACACAAGGATCTCTTACTGCTCCTAGACTCACCAGTTTTGTTACACTGTTTGGTGAGTGAGTCCCAGTGGTCATTCGAACTCTGATCGACCCCCAGTGCTACTTTCCACGCTAGCTTATGTCAGTGGTGAGTACATGAAGTCAGGTCCTCAAGCTTATGCAAAAACTACTTTATCCACTGAGCCATCTCCCCTGTAATTGTCACATGTTCTCTAAGGAAGCATTTTAAGGTGAGTGCAAATTACGTTTTGACTTTGTTACCATGGAACAAGGACTGGTACCAAAGGCTTGGTCAGATGAACCATGCACAGAAAGAGCAAGTATTAGGATTTGGTGCAGAAAACAATATGATAGATGGAATGATGGCAAAGTTGTGCATTTTAAATGTAACTGAACAGTATAGTTCAGACTATTGAATTCATCTCTAAATTGCATACTGACACATTTATCAATCATTTAAACATTCCTTGAGAACAAATGCTTGCTTTGGCTTGAATACTGGCTGCACCATAGGATACTGTTTCCATTATAAATTTGAAAAATATGATTGACATTTTACAGAAAAATAGATCCCAAATAACCCTCAGTAGTAGCTTTTCACTGTAGAATATTAAACTTCAAGGCCCAAACTAGAGGAGCATGTCAAATCACCTGGAGAGTATGCACAGCTCCATAGCTTTCTCCACTCTGCTTCCATTACCTTAATCTAAAGCAGAGATCCCTCTCTACTTAGCCTATATCCATGTATATGCTATAAGTTTGATTGTTTATGCATAATGGATGCTCTTTTTACATTTTATTATATTTAGTGTGTTTGTGTGCGAGTGTGAGTTTTGTGTGTGTGAATGCTTGTGCATGCGAGTGTGTGTGTCTGTGCTTTTGCATAAGTATGCTTGTGAAGGAGAGAGGAGAGAGGAGAGAGAGAGAGAGAGAGAGAGAGAGAGAGAGAGAGAGAGAGAGAGAGAGAGAGAGAGAGAGAGAGAGAAAGCTGTACTGGTACATGTCATGGACTGAGCAGGTACTGCTGCGTGCCTGACTCCTTGCATGGCCATTGTCTCTTTGGAGGCATACTTCATCTCACAGGAGAACAGTAAATGTTGTGACTGTGGCCTTTTTCCCTACTAAATTCCCTATAACCCGGTACTTCTTTATAAAGAACTCTTCCTTCAAAATAGTAACTTGAAGTCACAATTATTTCAATGTAATTATGTCATGGGACTATAGGGTATTTACTATAATGTTATATATTTTACTGACATCTTACCAAGATTTAAAGAAATAGTGAAATGATTTGCAATTGAATATTTCTGATAAGATTTTAAGACATGTGAATGTAATAAAATTATGTTATTCTTTTCTTCCTCTTCCTCTCTCTAAGCTATTTTGTGCTTATTCTTCTATAAAATGTCAATCCCTATTTGTTCTCTTTCAAATATGTTTTAGGTACCTTAACTTTTAGAGAACATTTTTAAGTTTTAAAGTTTTTAAGGAAAAAAAAATGTTAAATTTCATGATTTGTATATATTTGATAATGGTGTTTTTATTTTGAGAATAACTTAATTATAAATATAATTAGAGTTACATAGTTTAGGAAAACAAGCAATTATACCATATTCTTCCAAACTAGTCGTTTATAGAAACTGCAAATCTAACATCTTCGAAAGTGAAGTCAGTGCTCATAAGTTGCTATTTTTAATGTCATATTTCAATTATGAATTTTCATACTTCCTCAAGTCAAGGGAGACTTATTATAAAGTAAGCAATGCTTGGCAGTTAGAGTCCAGTACCAGACAGTCCTATTTCCTGGTCCTTTCACTCGGATTCACCTTCTGAATTTGAATTTGAATTACTTTATCCAAATCAGTTTTACTGTAACAGTAACAGACTGTTTCTTATAGCCCATGAGATACAACAGGGCTGCCAAGCTGAAAAATTTGGGATATTTTAATTATGTAATGAACTTAGATAATGCAACAGTCAGTTGCTGGTGTTTTACTTAAGGACTTTACTATGAAACCCATAAAGCCCAGAAGTCTATTATTTTTTCTGTAAATTACTACACTCTGCTGTTTGATTTCTTAATCTAAATTGACCATTTAGCAAGGCTTTTTGTTCTCATTTCCGTTTCTTTTTTTTTCCCCTACTGTGTGACCCACTTCAGGGCCAGCAGCCTACAGGGACTGAGGCTGGACAATGGTTAGGAGCAACAGTTTGCTCTAGCATGAGACACTATGAGAAGCCCATGGGGAGGAGCCTGCCATAGTCCAAATCTATGCATTCCGATTTCCATTTTTAATGTGCTTCTTTGTTTCTTCTTTCCCTGAAGAGCTAGGAATGGAATTTGGGCATTGTGCATTCTAGGAAAAGAATCCCACCACTGAAGAGCACTCTATATCTTACATATATATATATTACCCCCTTTTTTTTCTCTTGACATAGTCAAAAAGATAGAACTAAGAGTTCTATCAATTATATCTAAGAGTCTACAAATTTGAATTGCAATAATATTTGCACTTAACAATTATATTTAAGGTATTTTATCATTTAAATATTGATTCTAATTTATTTACAATCCCCTTATAAGCTAAAAAAATATTTTTATGAGGCTTACTTTTATCCAATAGCTGTAAGGATTTAAGCTTTTAACTTTTCTCTTGTCTAAAAGATTTTTCAGATCTTTAAAAAAAATATCCTCTGGGAAAATGTCTTATTTTTCTCTCTATGTAGAACTTAAGATAAAAATTAAAGCTCTGTGTGTTCACGCTGAAAAGGATTATATTCGCCAATCCAATTGCACAAAATAGTCATAATCACTACTCATATTGTGCTCTTAACAATAATGCATTTCCTTAGCCCAGTTCCATTTGCCAAATTCTCATTGATATTACAGCATTGATTGAAGAAAAAATGTTGCAACTTAAGACTTTTGTGCATCAAAAATAATACATAATTATCAAGAATAAAACCATTGGGTACTGGAAGTGAAGTCAGTTTATTATGGATTTCTCAAAGGCAAATGCGAGTTTAGGCTTTTTTCTTATGTACTTGTAACAATGCTGCAGTACAATTCTAAAATCTGCTCTGGTGCATGAAAACCATTTCTATTATGGCCGCACCATCCTCGTTACCTTTCTGAATGCAATGTGATAAAAAGAACTTAGCACTGGAGAAAAGTCAAATTTGAAATAGGAGAAAAATGAATCTTAGCAAATGTCCTATTCCTATGAGTGACAGAATCTTTTATTTGGAAATGAGCTGTGTGAAGAAAACAGGAGATGGTTACTTAGATGAATGAACACAACTTTTGGTCTATCCATCTTTGTTTTAAGATCCTAAACACCCATACTAGGAACCACCCAGGAAAAAGACTCCAGTTGATATTTAAACCCAGTGAGAAATCCGAATTATTTTTTGAATTAATGAACCATAGTGTCTGGCATGGGTTGATTCATTAATGGGTTGTAGGCAAACTACTGATACCATCACCATGAACTCAGTTGCATGCATTGATAGCTTGTAATTATGATAGTAAAGAGAAATAGTTGAATATCATCCTAAGATGGCTGGTTCTGGTTCTGGTTTCTGTACACAAAAGTAAATATAAGAAGAAGAAAATATTAAAGTGCAATAAAACTAGTCATTTTATAACTATTACTGTAATATAATGCCTCAGGCTGGAGAGGTAGGTCAGTGATTAAAGGCACTTGCTGCTCTTGCAGATCACCTTACTTTGTTTCCTAGCATTACATGGTAGCTCACTACCATCCATAGCTCCAGCTCCAGGGGACATGGCACTCTCTTATGATCTCTGTGGGCACCAGGCACTCATTTGATATACATACATGCATGCAGGAAAAGCTCTCATACTCATAAAATGAAAATTTAAAATATCGAATATATGTGATATGTGTTAGAAGGACTTATACATACATTATATTATATACATGCACCACCATACACAGGAGAGCAAATCCAGGAATTTGTGTACTTTATGCAGAAACTCTACTCCAGTCCTAATATGATATGTTCATAAAAAGAAAAGTGTTCCCATTGTATTTAAGAGTAAAAACCAAGAAGACCTAGATGGGCAAAGTGTAATATGCAAAGCATAAAGAAAGATTCGTTGACTCTCTGGTGGCTATTTGGGATTTTTATTTTTTATTTTTATTTTTTGGTAGATAAGGAGACATTTTTGATACAAAGTCTCACTATAAAATGCTGACTGGCCTGAAGCTCTCCATATAAACCAGGCTAGCATCAAACTGACAGAAAGACATCTGCCTCTGCTCCTTGATTGTCAGGATTACAGGTGTACACTAACACACATGACCATCAGTTTTCCTGCAGATTTGAGTGAGAAAACACATGGAATCAACTCAAATAATTTATTTTGACTGTGTCCTGCCAAATATAATTGCCACTCCAATCTTGTAGCATCCCCACTAGATACTAGATACACACCAGCGTAGAATAATGTAATCAAATTGAGCACAAATCCAAGGGAATTTTAACCAAACAGCCTTGTGGCCTTATCAAGGAACTAAACAAATATGCAGTACATTTCGTAATTGATAGGCTTTAATCATGTTCTCAAGGATATATTAATTTTTGTATATATATATATATATATATATATATATATATATATATATATATATATCCTCAAAAATATATATCATGTTTTATTTACCAATTGAATAATTCCATTTGCTATTTCTTTTGCAGGAAAAAATGAGCAATACTGAAATACAGCAGGATATTAAATTGGCATGTGCTCTTCAGATACACGGAGGCATACAGAAACAGGAGAATTATTTCCACTCCAAAAGAACAAGTCGGGAATAGGAGCTAGGATCATAAATTGCCTATACAATTCCAGTGGTTAGAAGACTGAATCCAGCCAGAGTAACATAGCAAGTTCCACGGCTGCCTGAGTTGTAGTTTGAATTTATTTGTTTTTCTTTAAACAAATTAAAACAACAACAAACAAACACACACACATATATATGGATAGTTTACATATCAGAAAATGACTATAGAGTTAACTAAATTTGTGTAAAAATATTTTTATTTCTCATTATTATTTTAATACCTGAAAGTACAAAATAGATGCTAGAGGTGTTTTTAATATGAAAGCATTTCTGTACTTCAAAATAAGTTTTTACATTAACTGTGTTTCAAGTGTTTTTGTAGCTAAACTACAAAAATTAACTAGAGAAAGTAAGATAGAATTTAATTCAACGATTCCATGATTTCTTTACTGAAAACTAGAATACTCATTAAACTTCTGAAAATCAACCGTCATCTATAATCTTATGATTTGAAAATTCAGAAATATGTCTGCTCAAAATTCTATACATCTAATAGATGGCTCAATAATATTGCCATTAATATATAACAATAGACTTTCAGGACAAAGCATGTATCAGTCAATAGAACTTATTCACTTTCAGTTACATTTAAGAGAGATTATATGCTAAAATAGAAATCAACTTAACAAATAAACATATGGAGAATTACTTTTTGAAAGTTAATGTTACACACAATGGCAAGCATGTCGAGTTATCTTCATGAGCTTCTAGGTTCACTGAGCTTGTTGTATCTTCTACAGTTAGTTAAGATGATGTGTCTATAAACTATACAACATGCTTTCCAGGGAATCACTGTCCATCTTTTACAAAACAAAACGTTCATCGAGTTGACTACATTAGAGGTATATTGTTACCTGGAAATGGTGACATAATCTGAGCACTTGGGAGGTGGATGCAGGAAGATAAGGTATTTGAGGTCACTGAGTTACACTGAGCATGTCCAGCCTGGGATATATGAAACCTGGCTCCTCCTTGAAACCCAGTACAATTTGTTTTCATTCTTGAGAAATATTAAACCAAATAACAAAATAAAGCATTTAATAATCATTGTATAACTACATTTCTTAATGACATCCTGAAATAAAACATCAAATTATT
This sequence comes from Mus musculus, assembly GCF_000001635.26. NCBI lineage: Eukaryota > Metazoa > Chordata > Mammalia > Rodentia > Muridae > Mus > Mus musculus. The sequence continues at coordinate 65,898,363 of NC_000074.6, read as the reverse complement.
TTAGAGATTAAACTTATATTCTCCAGAGAAGATTAACATATAATAATTATGTATAGTTGCTGGTTTAAAAGCAACAGGTGAGATTTTATATTAAGGGTTTTTTTACCACAATACAAAAACAGGAGCAAAGAGACACAAGGAAATTGGGAAGCATTTTGGACTACTGTTTCTTTTATTGTGATAAATATATCACAAAGGCTTACATATTTACACAATAATTAGGCCGTGAAGCGCAATTTTGTGCTGGTGCTTGCTCATTTCAAACGAGGAGTATAGTCTATATGTTATGATATAGGAGCCCAAAGCCACATAAATATATTTGTATTCCATTTAAAATATGATCTTACTAGGTGAGAAACATTGAAAATCCTTGTTCTCAATAGTAAAATATATCATTTTACTCAAACACTTTGACTCCAATGAAGGAAAATGGTACTTCTTAAGAGCTAAGAGCTATATTCACAAAGATTAAGTGAGTAATTATTGATTCTTGACAGGAATTACCTGTGATGCTGTCTTAGTAGGACAGATACAAACAAACAAACAGAAAAAAAGAAAACAAAGCAAAACACCAAAACCAATCCAAAACAATGTTCAGTGTTTTCTGTTTTCTTGATGAGAATAAGTTCAAATAGTTTCAGTCTGCCTGAATAAATTTTAATAAATTATATTATGGTTAAAGAAAAATTAAAATGCATGCATCCTTTTGTATAAATATAATAATTTAGGAACTCAATGTGAAATATGAGTTAATAAAAACAAATTGCAATAATGACCAAGTACATTTTTATAAACCTCACATAATGGAAACACTGGAATTAACAAAATATGAAGAAATACAAAATCAATAACCTAGTGGAAATAAAAACATCCTAATACCATTTTACCATATGCTTAAGATAAAAATAATTCAATAAAATTATAATTCTGAGAACTGTTGGATCATGACATAGAAAATGATGTTGGTGTAAACATAAGTAATCCGAGCTATTTGGAGAGAAATTTGTCATATTTGTGCAGTCTAAAAATGTTCATGCCCAGCTCCTCATTCTATTTCAATAAGATTAAGATTGATGTCTTTATGGTGGCTTAAATTTAAGTTATAACATACCAAATCAGAAGTAAATGATTAGTGTGAGTGAGCCTTAATCATCTAGCCACCAAAATTGATTCCTCTGTATCTTTTGTTTGGTAATACCATTGGTTACCACTTTCTTCGTTAACATCCCTCTCTAGGAATGTCACTTCTGTACACAGGTTAATAATAAAACACTTAAGATAAAAATAAAATAAAGTAAAAATAAAAAGTAATAAAATAATGAAATGTGAAGAACTTAGAAGTTTGGGATATTTATAATACAGTAAACTAATTGTAACAATCAAGAAGGTAATTGAAATCGGGAGGATAGTGAAATAACCTCAAATTAATCAAATGAGAATTAATGACATTATCAGTGGCTCAGGTATTATTAGGCAAATAGTAGAGCACTCAATGAGGTACATAAAGGAGAAATACAGTAGAAAAAGTCAGAACGCTCCAGGCAAAGCTGTGGGGGAGAGTCAGTTGAATAGACTAAACCTGTTGTCAGAAAGGAATTGTGAATGAAAAATGAAAACTTTCCTCTCTAGGAATGCCACTTCGAGACAGGGTTTCTCTTTGTAGCCCTGGCTGTCCTGGAACTCACTTTGTAGACCAGGCTGGCATCGAACTCAGAAATCTGCCTGCCTCTGCCTCTGCCTCTCGGCCTCTCAGCCTCTCGGCCTCTGCCTCCCGAGTGCTGGGATTAAAGGCAGGCGCCACCACGCCATGCTTTTTTTTTTTTTTTTTTTTTTTTTTCCTTTTGGAATGCCACTTCTTGAAGAGTTCATAATATAGTCTCTGAGCTGAAGAAACCACCCTACTTCAGACGAATAGAGGAGCATTGAGAAGGGATGTGAGGGAGCTCTGCCATCCACATTCTCTTGTGGCATACTTAGAAGGCAATGTAACTGCTACCTGAGTAGACTGTGAAAGAAAGACGGTTCACACCATCATTCTGGTGCTAAATATCAATTCTTGGTGGCATGAGACATTTGAATGACCCTTTCCTGTCAGTAATGCCTCAGTAGTAAAGATGGGAAATTAAATCTACAGAATTTAGACATGTGTCTATTTAATTTAACAACTGTGTACTATGAGAGGTATTCTGAAGTACCCATCACTTGTATCATTAAATAGTTCAATATTGAACGTCAATAAAACTTAACGTAGCTTCTCTTCTCTTTCTGCTCCCCCAGATCCCATCCTCATCTTTGCAGCAGAGCACCCTTGCCCTCCTCCCTTGCCCATCCCTCTTCCTGCTCCTATGAATCCCACAGATCTTCCCCTTCTAACATTCTTCCCCGCACTTGTAGCTTTGCTCCAGATCTCAACCCCTTGCAGGCACCTCCTGCTAAGACAAGGGCAGCTCCTCCCAGGGTAACAGCTGGTGACTCGTACCTCTCCAATTGCTCCTGAGGTCCACTACCCCACCCAGTCCAATTCCTCAAACCCTACTTCCTGCCACTCAGCCCCACCCCATCCCAACTAATCCTTATCTCTACAGCAGGGAACTTGCTGTAGTCTCCCTTCCCCCTCTGATCCCATCCCTAGTAGGGCACAAAGATTGCCCCAACTTCCTTCCTGAAATCAATCCCAGCCTCCAAGAACAGCAGGCATTCACTGGGAACTCACAGGCTAAGCAGAACATACAAACAAGTAAGATAACTGAATACCCTAACCATTTTTTTACACTCCAAATCCAATCACTAAGTCTAATTGTAATGATACTTACATTACAGCCTTTATGACTGGCTTTAAGTGAATGTTTAGTATAGCCTTTGTGTCAGTGATCCTGGTCGTTCAGTATGAGACTAGATAGGAGTTATATACAATGGGTAATATCTGCCTCTAATTGCCTGATGCAACTGCATAAATGGTTAATTCTGAGTTAGCAGGAGTAAGCTTAGTAGTTTCTATATGTAAAACAATTTCTTCTGCATGTTGAGTATCAATAATTATATTGAGAGGTTCAGGAAATCACCATAAAATTGCATACAATTCTGATTTTTGAAAAGATGAGTAGAGACTTTGAACTACTTTACTTATATTTCTTGATATATAACCTGCCATTCTCAATTTAGTTGTATCAGTAAAAGTCTCCAAGGATTGGTGATACTATTTCTATCTGTGGAAGAATTCATTCTGTCCTTTTAATAAATTGGAGTCTTTCACTTTGGGGATAGTTTTTGTTAATATCTTCCAAGTAATTACTGTAAGTTCTCTGTCAATTATTATCAGTCATCCATAATTGTGTAATTTGAGATTTGGTATTCTGGACTACAATCTCTGCTGGATCAAATCCTATTAACTGACAGTCTCATTCTGACATTAATAATTATTTTAGAAACATTTTTCTATATAGGTCTTTATTTATTTAGTCTGTTTATATGGTTTAAAAAATCTACTCTAAAATAACTTCTCTTTTCGAACTTATTCTAGTAGGAGAATGAATGAAAGGAAAAATAGCTAAAATATAATCAAATTTAGGATCTAATCTGTCTGAATAGGTACTTTGCTGTCATGTGGTAGGTGAATCATGGAAATATGGCCATGAGGACTGGAAACTCGAGCCCTGAACTGTCACATAGACTGGGCCCTATGTTGGGTGACAGATTTTGATTGATGTTGGTCATAGGTGCTGCAGTAGAGAAAGAAGGTCACCAAGATTCTAAACCTACATTTTCTGAAGGAGCAAAGTGTAATAGCCTTCCAGGGAGACTAATATCCAACTAGCTTACTCCAGTTACTTTATTCAAACATCACACAGGGTTAATTGGGACTGAGAAAGGTTCCAGCTACTAAAGTTTTCTTGCCCTTGCTGATCATGAGAGCAGACAGCCCACACAAATCTCAGTCCCTTTTGACCAGGCTAACCATAATCAAAATTAAGAACTCTGGGTTTGCCAGGAGTGTATTACGTTAGACCAAGATTAATGTAGCTGTAAGATCTCATTCAGCTCCAAGAGCCGATCTTCCAAAGAGACATTTCTTCAAAGTTCAAACAGTCTCAAAACAATTTCCCAACCTTTACATTATTTACTCACATATAGAAAAGGCTTTGTTTGAACATTTTACTGAAAGCCAGATACAAAGGCTATATTATACATTCACTTAAATCCAGACCTGAAGGTTCACTGCATCTTACCTCTAGTGCTGAAAGAGACCACCAAATAAAGAAGTCTCTTTCACCCCTTCCCATATCTTTTTGGGATCCCACGTACCATCTTCTCCTTACCCCCTCCCCCAACTTATCACTCTATCCTAGCACCCAACTCCAGGCATCAATCTCCCTAACCCATAGGCCATACCTGACAAAAACAGGTAGGATGCCTCCAGACCTTCTATCTCTATTTTCCCCCAGATAAAATGCACCCATCTCATCCCGTGTTCTGTAACAGGATACCCTTGGCAGCCTTCACTGACCATTGTTGTTGTTCCCATCTCTCATGACATCTTCTTTCAACTTTGTTGCCCCAGTTTATTACTTGTCCCAATTCCCAAACCTGGCAGACACATCCTGCTAAAACAAGTGCTGCTCCTCCCAGGACAACAAGTATACTGAAGGCAGACTCATATCACGGCTCCTGAGATCCAACTAACCCCACCCCCAGTCTTATCCTCAGCTCTGTAATAGGAAAGGTGCAATACTCTCCTTTTCCCCTTGACCCCATGCTTAAGAGATCACAAAGACCTTCTCCTCCAAATTTACACCCTTGAACACATCCCTACATCCCACATTCCAACACCAGCAGGAATGCTCTGTGAATATACAAGTCAAGCAGGTTTAGCAAAACAGGCACATCCAGCCACCATATTCTGAAAATTCAGAGAAGAAACAGAAAGCAAGGAAAACACCCATCAAGCAAAGACAAAAATTGAAAATCAGCATCTAAACTTGTAATCACCCCAAACCCAGATACCTAGATTTCAGATTAAGAGGATATTCAGAATAGTCCAACATAGTGGAAGCACAAGAAGAAGACTTTAAAACCAACTATACACGATGATAGAGGTCCTCAAAGTAGAAATGAATAAATCTCTTAATGTAATACAGAAAAAAATGGAGGAAATTAATAAATACATTAAAGAAATAAAAAACAGTTGGAGGAAATGTTTAAGATCTAAAAATGGAAATAGAATCAATGAAGAAAACACAGAGTGAGGGTACAATAGAAGTAAAATATTTAGGAATTCAAGCAAATAGTACAGAGGCATGCTTTGCCAGTGGAATAAAAGAGAAACCAGAGATAGAATCTTAAGCATTGAAGATACAATAGAAGCAATGAATCCATTGGTCAAATCTAAAAAGTTCCAGACAAAAAACACCTAGGTAAAACAGTACACTATACAACAGTTTAAAGTTAAGGATAATAGGTATAAAGGAAGAAGAAGAAGAAACCCAATTTAAAGTTCCAGATAATGATTTCAACAAATTATAAAATATTCTGACCTGAGGGATATGCCTATAGATGTAAAGAATTATAGAGAACACCAAATAGATTATACCAGAAAAGAAATTTCCTTGTAACATAATAATCAAAACACTAAACATATTGAACAAAGAAAGAATATTGAAAGTTTCAAAGAAAAAGGAAAACAAGTAACATATCAGGGTTGACCTTTTAGAAACACATGTAACATCTCAGCAGACACTCTAAAATCCAGAAGAACCTGAACACATATGATATAGACTCTAAGAGACATCAGATGCCAACTCAGACTATTATAGCCAGCAAAATTTTCAATCACCATAGATAGAGAAAATAAAATATTCCATGATAAAGTCAAATATAAACAATATTTATCTATAAATCCAGTGCTACAGAAAGTGTTAGAAGGAAAATAACCTAAAGAGGTTAACAATACCCGTGAAAACACATAAAATAATCTCATACTAACAAAGTCAAAAGAAAGGAAAAGCACACGTACACCAATACCACTACCACCACCATGACCACCACCACTACCACGACCACGACCACCAGCAGCAGCAGCAGCAGCAGCAACACAAACAAAATAGCAGGAATGAGCACTATCTCTCAATGCCAATGGTCTTTTCCCCAATAAAAAGACACAGACAAAAAGAAATTATGGAAATCCAGGATCCATCCTTCTGCTGAATCCAAGAAATAAACCTTAATATCAAATATAGACATTACCTCAGAGTAAAAGTTGCACAAAGATTTTCCAAGCAAATTGACTCAAAAAGTAAGCTAGTGTTGCCACTCTAATACCTAGCAAAATAGACTTCCAAACAAAATTAATCAAAAGAGACACTATATTTATCAAGAAAAAATACAAGATGATTTCTCTATTCTTAACATCTATATGCAAATGCAAGTACACCCACAGTTGTAAAAGAAACATTACTAATACTAAAGCTTAAATCATACATTGAACCTTACACACTAATAGCGGGAGAGTTCAGTACCCAACATTCACAAATGGACAGGTTATCCAGATAAAAACTAAACAAAGAAATATTGTAGACATTTTAACCAAACGGACCCAAGAAGTATTTACAGAACATTTCACCCAAGTAAATAAAAATCAATGCACTTTCTTCTCCAAACCTCATGGAACTTTCTCCAAAAACTAATAAAATTAATCCTAATGATATTCTTCCATACTCATAGATTAGTGTCTTCAGTCATCATCAGAGAGGCTGCCTCTGGACAGTCCCACATTATATATCTGTATCTCTAAGCTAAGTGGAAGGACTCCATCAAATCCCTCTCCTCTGAGCTTAGGGTTTTCTGAGAAAGTTGGAGCTCACAGAAACTAAAGAAACAAGAATAGGACCTAAATAAGTCTGCACCAGTAAGAGAGAGAGAGAGACAGAGAGAGAGAGAGAGAGAGAGAGAGACAGAGAGAGACAGAGAGACAGAGAGACAGAGAGAGAGACAGAGACAGAGACAGAGACAGAGACAGAGACAGAGAAGTAGAGACAGACAGAGACAGACAGAGACAGAGAGAGACAGAGACACAGACAGAGAGACACACAGAGAGAGACAGAGTGAAAGAGAGAGAGAGAGACAGAGAGAGAGAGAGAGAGAGAGAGACAGAGAGAGACAGAGAGACAGAGAGACAGAGAGAGAGAGACAGAGACAGAGACAGAGACAGAGACAGAGAAGTAGAGACAGACAGAGACAGACAGAGACAGAGAGAGACAGAGACACAGAGAGACACACAGAGAGAGACAGAGTGAAAGAGAGAGAGAGAGACAGAGAGAGAGAGAGAGAGAGAGAAAGGAAGATAAAGAGAGAGAGGCTTAATCTCAGTACCTCAAATCCTTCAACTCTAAATGAATATAGTAATGGGAATATCTATCATAGAGCAATTGTGAAAAATGAACTCATGATGATGAAACATTTAGCAGATATCTGGGAATAAATTCTTTTAAAAAATAAATTTGCAAGTATTCCTGGCAAAAATAAATAGAGCGAGTTATGGTGGTACACATCAGAAGAATCTGCTGAAGAGACAGTGACAGACTGTGGATTTCAGGTCAGCTTAGCATATATCTTTGGCTGGTATGGTGACATATGAAACCATTAGTTTCACTTCAGAGTTTGAAGCAGAGGCAAGGAGATTTCTATGAGTTTAGGACCATCCCTTGCTATGTAGTGGGACCCTTTATCAAACAAACAATCAAATAAATATAAATTAGTGCTATAATCTGATCACTACTTGATAAACAACAAAATAAAAGTAGCAACTATTTTGAAAAGACATCTGTACATATTTGAGAACAACAGCTAAGAAATGAAAACAACTACAGTGTATATAAACTCAAGAAAAGACAAAAAATATGATACATACTCACAATGAAGTGTATCAAGTCATGGAAAGACATAGAAAAAATGGTACATATATACAGCAGAATATTATCCAGCCTCTGAAAAGAAGGTAAATGGGTCACTTGTTGGTCACACTAATGGAATTAGCAAGTATTGTTTTAAGTGAAATAAAACAAAAAAAGAAAGTCAAGTCCCACATAACCTTCCCCACATCAACATCTAAGAGCATTGGCTGCTCTTCCAGAGCACCCACATTCAGTCCCAGCACCCATGTCAGGGTGACTTAAGGCCTCCTATAACTGTAGCTTGAGGGATCTGATACCCTACACACAGAGACATAAATAGATGCTTAAAAAATACCAACAATATAAAAAGTTGTTTTCACAGAAGATGAGAGTGAAATAATAGTTCATCATGGATATGAGAAGTAGGCAGGAGAAAAATGAAAGTTGGACCTCTGGATACTAAGTCACATTAGCTATCTAGTGTGAAAAGTTTGTGTGGTATTGTACAGTAAAATGATGATCGATAATCACAAGAATGTTCTGTGTTTTACAGAAAGCTAGGGAAAGGTTTTGAAAGATTCAACATAAAAATGAAAGCTAAAGATTGACAAGCTTAATGTGATTTGAATATTAAGCAATATACATGCATATCAAAATATCTCATGGCTATCTATTAATATATGTTTTATGCATAAGTTTAAAAATTAACTTAAAATGCATTAGAAGTTTGGAGACATGGATCAGTTTTTGCTGTGTCACCAGGAAGACAGTTCATATCCCAGCATACATGCAGCAGTCTGAGCTTAGTCTCATCCATACCAACAATATTAGCCCTGGTGGGTTAGAAGTCAGTGCTGGTAGTAATAGAGACAGTACTATAGCTATTGCTTGGGCTAATAGTGACACAAACAGCAAATGCTCCAGATTCAGGGAGAGATACTGTCTCAAAAGAATGAGGTACAATGTGAAAATGAACTGCATTACCCTAATCTGAACCCCTTGCACGCTGCACACAGTGTGTGCGTACCATACACATACATACACACACTCAAAGAGAAAGCCACATTGGAGGTGTTAAGTGTATTTCTCTCTTGTGAATATACTCATTCATGTGACCTTGATTGAGTCATATCCCTAACTTCATTATAATATACCCTTTCAGCATTAGACTGGATCATTTAAAAGACATAGTAATTTTTTTTTACCTTAAGAATTCCATACATTAGATTTGGATTATGTTCACCTTCAGTTCTTAAATCTTACTCCTTCTGTATTTACTCCCACTACCAACCCCTTACTTACAGCAGCAAATGGCCTTTTTAAATTAAAAACAAAAAAGTACCAAATTTGATTTGTGCTGTCCATATATCCTTTGGTTCAAGGCCAACAATTAGTATGTGATCAACTTACTAGGGACCAAACACTTATAGAAAACTTACTGTTGCTTCCGCAGAAGACATCAATTTTTTTTTTTTTTTGGATTCTTTTTTTTTTAATTAGGTATTTTCTTCATTTACATTTTCAATGCTATCCCAAAAGTCCCCCAGACCCTCCCCTACCCACCCACTCCCACTTCTTGGCACTGGTGTTTCCCTGTACGGAGGCATATAAATTTTTCAAAACCAATGGGCCTCTCTTTCCACTGATGGCTGACTAGGCCATCTTCTGATACATATGCAGCTAGAGACACGAGCTCTGGGGGCTACTGGTTAGTTCATATTGTTGTTCCACCTATAGGGTCACAGACCCCTTTAGCTCCTTGGGTACTTTCTCTAGCTCCTCCATTGGGGGCCCTGTGTTCCATCCAATAGCTGACTGTAAGCATCCACTTCTGTGTTTGCTAGGCCCCAGCATAGCCTCACAAAAGACAGCTATATCAAGGTCCTTTCAGCAAAATCTTGCTAGTGTATGCAATGTTGTCAGCGTTTGGAGGCTGATTATGGGATGGATCCCCGGGTATGGCAGTCTCTAGATGGTCCATCCTTTTGTCTCAGCTCCAAACTTTGTCTCTGTAACTCCTTCCATGGGTGTTTTGTTCCCAATTCTAAGAAGGGGCAAAGTGTCCACACTTTGGTCTTTGTTCTTCTTGAGTTTCATGTGTTTTGCAAATTGTATCTTATATCTTGGACATCAATTCTTAAATGTTCTTCAATCAGGGATGGGGGTTGTTGAGCCCCTCTCTACTTCATACTAAAATGTTAATTGACTTGATTTTGTTCAGATCATGTGCAGAAACCACATCTGATCTGTCGTCATGAGTCCTATCAAGACCAGAATCCTCTAACCAATGTCACAACCTTTGTGCTCCCTTTTCCATGATGGTCCGACCCTTTGGCAGAGGGAAGGGCATTTGATATTGATACCTCATTTGTAGCCAAGCATTCATGAATACATATTCTTTGCATTTTGGTCAGTTTTGAGTTTCTAGTTTAGCCACCATTCATTGCACAAAGAAATATTTCTGATTATGTAGAAGAGCTACACTATACTATGGGTACACTATATCCTATGGGTATGGAGACAATTGACACTATAATAATTTATCAATATAGAGTACTGGGTTTTTCTCTGGACCCTGAGAGTTCTTCAACTATCCATTTTTAGTCAGATATACAGTATCAGGCATATATTTCTTTCTTGTGGACTGAGTTTTATATCTTATAAGAAAGTGGTTGGTTATACCCATAATATTCATGCCATGATGGGATTCATGGGCATATCTTGCCACACTGATCATTACTGCAACTTTATAGCTAGGTAATGCTGTTGATAACAGTGTCATTATTTTTATTACCCACTTAGTTGAAGGTCATTTAGGCTGTTTCCCATATTCTAGCAACTGTGAAAAGAAAGAGTATAGACATTAAATGGCCATATTTCTCTCTAGTAAGAAATAGAGTCCTTTGGGTACATGCTCAGAATTAGCTTATATGGGTCAATTGCTTTAGGGATATGTAATGTAGTTTCCATAGTGGCTGCACCAATTTGCTCTCCAACAACAATAAGAATTTTCCATTCTCCTACATCCTTGCTAGTGTGTGTTGTCTTGTGTGTGTGTTTTCTTTTATTTTTTTTTCACAGATGATGAATTTTATTTATTTTTTATTAGATATTTTCTTTATTTATGAATTTTATTTATTTTTTATTAGATATTTTCTTTATTTATATTTCAAATGCTATTCCAAAAGTTCCCTATGCCCTCCCCCCGCCCTGCTCCCCTACCCACCTACTCCCACGTCTTGGCCCTGGCGATCCCCTATAGTGGGGCATATAAAGTTTGCAAGACCTAGAGGCCTCTCTTCCCAATGATAGCTGACTAGGCCATCTTCTGCTACATATGCTGCTAGAGACACGAGCTCTGGGGGTACTGGTTAGTTCATATTATTGTTCTACCTACAGGGTTGCAGACCCCTTTAGCTCATTGTGTACTTTCTCTAGCTCCTCCATTGGGGGCCCTGTGTTCCATCCTATAGATGACTGTGATCATCCACTTCTGTATTTGCCAGGTACTGGCATAGCCTCACATGAGACAGCTATATCAGAGTCTTTCAGCAAAATCTTGCTGGCATGTGCAATAGTGTCTGCGTTTGGTGGCTGATTATGGTATAGATCCCCAGGTGGGGTAGTCTCCGAATGGTCCATCCTTTCGTCTTAGCTTTAGCCCAGAAACTTAGAATATCCACTATATAATTTGCAAAACACAAGAAAATCAAGAAGAAGGAAGACCAGCGTGTCTTGTTCTCTTAATCTTAGCTATTCTGAATAGTTAAGATGAAATCTCAAAGTAGTTTTAATTTGCACTTCCCTCCTGGCTGAGGACAGTAGGCACTTAATAAGACTATCAAACTCAAAGGGAAAGACCTTAGATGAAATGTCCTACAATGAGGAGAGGGAACTTGTAGAGTCTACCTTCAATAGAAAAAACAGGGGATCAAGTGGAAAGATGGTATTGCTATCCCACAGTCAAAAACTCTGACCCAGAATTGTTCCTGTCTAAAAGAATTGGGATAAAAATGGAGAAGAGAATGAAGGAAAAGAGGTCCTGTGACAGGCCCAACTTGGGATCCAGCTCAAGGGGAGGCTCCAAGGCCTGACACTATTACTGATGCTATGGTGTGCTTATAGAAAGGAGCCTAGCATGGCTGTCCTCCAAGAGGCCCAACAAGCAGCTGACTGACACAGATGCAGATACTTACAACCATCTGTTGGACTGAAGTCAGCTACTCCTGTGGTTGAATGAAGGAAAAGCTGGAAGAAGCTGAGAAGGATGGTGACCCCCATAGGAGGACCAACAGTCTCAACTAAGCAGGACTCCTGAGATCTCTCAGACAGTGAGCCACTAACCAGGCAGCATACACAAGCTGAAGCAAGTCCCTCACCCCCACCCCCGACACATATACAGCAGACTCTATCTGTCTGGCCTCAGTGGGAGAAGACATGCCTAACACTCAAGAGAGTTTAGATCCCAGGGAATGGGGAGGCCTTGTTGGGGGGGGGGGTGAGGGTGACTCTTGGAGACATGGAGGGAGAAGGAATGGGATGAGGAACTGTGGGAGGGCAGACAGGGAGGAGATAATGACTGGACTGTAGAACAGTAAAAGTAATTAAAAAAGAAAAAAGAAAAACATATTATTTTAATTTTTTATCTTTCTTCTGAAAATTATCTGTATAGCCTACTTCATAATTTTCATTAATTTTCTCAATCTTTCCTTTTTTCTTCCTTTCTTTCTATCTTTCTTTCTTTCTTTTTTATTTATTCTCAAGACAATTATTTTCTGTGAAATGTGGCTGGCAAATACTTTTCCCCACTCTTCAGGGTTCCTGTGAGTCAATTAACAGTTTTATTTGCAGTAACTGTCAGTGTGTTTAAATACTATAATACTAAAATAATTTTACATTCTATTGAATTTTGGGGAACCCTGCTAATTAAAGTCACAGTCTACTTGTCCAGAAAGTTCCTCTGAACTCTTGGCAAAATGAGGACTCCTTTTAGCATCATGGTTTCCCCTTCTCTGATCTCATCTGTGGTGCCTGACCCCTTTCCACAACCCGAGGAAGGTCAAGTAGGCTTTGGCAAAACTACAGGTTCAACTTGTACCTGAAAAACAAGTACTTGGGATTCCTGGAATGCCTCCCCATACAATTGAGGCATTCACGGCCAATGATTTTATAATTGACCCAAGAACTCCTCATTCTCCAATGATTTTCCACCCTAAATAAAGAATATGCATACAACACTATCTCTAATAAAGGTATGCACACAAGGAAAGATCATTTAAGAGAGCTGTTTTGCTAAAATACTTAGAGAAAGCCTTCTCCAATCCCCCCAACATCATTTCCCAGCAACCACTTTCAGCTGAAGCAGGATCCTGTGGACCCCATGCATTCCTATCAGTCAGGTGTGCAGTGGCATCTGGACACACCGAGAGGGAGGAAATGGAAGACCTGGAACCACCGCAGGTCTCCAACACCCATACCACATGGAATGAAACAATTAAAACAGATGAGTGTATAAGTTACTAATTATGAATGGTTTCTATTACTGTCAGTCACCAAATAGTCATCTCTATTTCCAAGCATATTCTGAAAAAAATAGAAGACAAACATTTAGGATAATATTTAAACAGTTTTTATTTCAAATCTGTACCTCAAGAGCCTTTCACTTTCTAAACAATGTACAAGGATAAATAATTTCACACAAAGAAAAATGACCCACGGCTAAAGAAAGCACAATTTAAAAACAGAATGAAAGGAATTTAGTATTCTGTGCTAATATTTAATCCCATTTCACTTGGTACCCATATGGCAATAACCTTTTATAACACATTTATTATCCTGAATTTCATTTCATAAAAAAACATCATTCTGCCCTATAAACATGATACAAATGGAAAGAAATGCCACTCTTGGGATCTTACATGATGCTTATTTTTCTTTGTGTCTAAACTATGAAGGAAACCATAGCAAGTAGGGTGACCCCAGGGAACTTGGGACAATTTTGCATTACCAATTCTTGTGGTTCTATGAATTTCAGTCATCATAGAGAACTCATAAAATGGTGCTCATTATGATTAAGACCTTAAAAATGTGCACATGTAAAAATGACAACAGGGTAAATTGTCAGAATCACTTGCCATGTTGCAATACAATATCCAGATGTATTTACTAGAACTTACGATCTTAACAAGTGTGGGTTGTGCCTTGAAAGGAGAGCGGCTGTCTCTGAATTTACAGATTCTACTCATGATCTTCATGAGTAGAATTTAGAGGTTTGATGCATGTGCCTGAGAAAATAATATTTCTATTTGTATAAATAAAATTTTATATTTCTTGAATTAGAAATTTTGTCCACAAATCACAAAAGCATTATCAGTACCAACACTGATAATATTTTTCCTAAAACTTATTTAATATCAAATGTAGATTATGCATGTCAGTGATTTTATGTTATAGTATTTGATGATACAACAACAACATAGCTTATGGTATAGCAGTAACACAAGTATAAGGAGAATGAGTGGTGAGATGGGAAGTAGAAAAACAGAACTAATTGCTTATAAGATAAGAACAATGAATTGTAGTGACCTAATTATCAGTTAACCAGGGAAATCAATAAAAAAGAGGAAATAGCTCCCTTACAGATGATGCCCTAAAACCGGGCACAGAAAAGTTTACCAAACACGTTTGTTTCAAAGGCTGAGAAAATATTGTTGAAGGACACAGTTTAACTCAGCTTTCAATTGAGTTCGCACCATACTACATATATTTTAGATCAAATGACTTCTATCTTGAGACTATACTGGTGCCACAGTCAATAAAGTACCCACTATGTCAGCATACCCAATGCCTATACCAGGTAGCTCACAACTGGATGTAACTCCAGTTATGGAGTATCTTATACCATTGTCTAGATACCTGTTCCCACATGCCATACCCCAACCCCACTCACACATGTCCAAAATTTAAATAAAAATATTCTTATAAGTAATGAAGTGGAAAAAAGGAAGAAGACACCCAATGTTGACCTCTTAATGCCATATTCACATGCACACATATGCATATACCCACATGTTCACACATGTATACATGTTTTTGTCTCACACACAATATCATAAGCAATGTCCTCAGCCACTTGAAAAGATGAATGGGTATCTTTATGCCATCGTTCAGGCACAGTAAAGAAAGACTTGCTCACATGTGGAAGCCATGAATATGAAAGGAAAATTCTTCAGGCATTTGGTGTGTCATGCTGGGAGCTGTCTTTATTCTCCAACTATTCTCTGACCAAGAACATGGTGTGAGGTCTTCAGCAAGAAATGTGACCACTTTGATTTTAAACAGATAAAGATAACATGTTCAAGACCATGTAAATAGCCCACTTTCCCCTTTTTGTGTCTTTAAAATCCAAGAGTTTTCTGTAACACTGCAAAGCAGAAAAGATTGCCTTTGGCATTCTTAGTGATTGAAATGTGGCCACAGTTGTCTTTCTCTGAGGAATCATCAGAACACAGTCAAATGCCACCATTTGTCATCAGTGGTGCTTTGATTCACAGTCACCACAAAATAGAACAGAGAGATTGAAAGCAGTATTCTGAGCTGCACAAATAAAAAGGTCTGGCTTATACGAAGAACTCAATCCACAAGAGACAGAATAGCAAAGAAGGCATTCCAGTGTAGAAAGCCAGAATGAAGAATGAATATATATATATATATATATATATATATATATATATATATATATATATATATATATCCATCCATTCTTGTGTGTGTGTGTGTGTGTGTGTGTATACACACGTGCACACACGCGTGGGTGTGTGGGTATGTGGGTGTGGGTGGGTATATGTGGGTGTGTGTAACTTTATGCTATTACATAAAATTACCAGAATCTCTTTTCCATTTAACAACACCAGGCCAAATGTTAAAACATTTGATATTATGGATATTTTAGAATACATGTAAAATATTTCCTGCATATTTGTATAGTATCCTATTTTTTTTGTAATTGTATGGATTCCTTTGTCAAAACTACTTTTATATTGATAATGACTTTAGAAAGACAAATCATTTTAAGGTAAACTATTTTCTTTAGTGGTCTCAGATATTGTGCTATATAAGAAACTGTAACAGGGTTAACTGTCTGATGTGTATTGAGGATCACTGGTGCATAAAAACACTTCAATATCACTTTCAGAGCAGGACAAAAGATAAATTCATTTATCTGACTATTAAGACAAATAGAACAGAAAGTTGTAGTTATTAATTATTCCGGGAAGAAAATTAGAGATAGTCACACTAAAAAAAAAATCCTTTCAATTAGAGATTGTTGAAAAGAAGAGAAAATGCTATTCATATTTTCCTAAAATTGTATTTTCATGAATATGAAACAATTTTTAAAAGCTTTGAAATGGAAAATTGAATGGTTTTAGTTTTGTTATATTTTTCTCTTTCAATGCCCACAGCTATAAATGGTAGTAACTATGAACTTCTCTCTGTCTATTCAGATAGTCAGAAAATCAATGGTCATTTTAGCAAGTGTTTTTTATTTTGTTTCAGGGTGTTTACCTGTGGCAAATAAGCAAGACATTAGGTGGCAGATGTTCCTGGCATTTGTCAAATTATGCTGAGAATATAAGTCCCTATTTCAAATGTGTCAGTATGTTTCTTGAGATAGAGACAGAGACAGAGACGACAGAGACAGAGAGACAGAAATAGATAGAGACACAGAGGAACAGAGAAACAGACAGAGAAAGAGACATATGTGTCTACAAACTATTATTTGTCTTGTAAACAAGGAGACTCCAAAGTTCAAGAATACCCCCAAGTATAATTATCTGTGTTTGATTTCGATGTACATCATCATCTGTAAAATATTCTACTTTTCTGATACAGTAAGTAATCTCTCAATGAGTGTTTGTTTGTGGTATGCATTTCCATTTTGGTAAACAGGTTTTACCAACTATCCCCAAATAACTTTACAATTATATAGAGATATCAATATATTCAAAAGGCAGTAATTAACAGACCTAAAACTAGAACAGGAAATGCTAGTTTATATAGTTAAAAATCATCATCATCATAATCATCATCATCATCATCATCATTATTATTATGGGGTTTTTTTGAGACAGGGTTTCTCTGTGTAGCCCTGGCTGTCCTGGAACTCACTCTGTAGACCAGGCTGGCCTTGAACTCAGAAATTCACCTACCTCTGCCTCCCAAGTGCTGGGATTAAAGGCATGCGCCACCATGCCCTGCACTTGGGGTTTGATTTTTAAGACAAGGACTCATCATGTAATGTAGCTCAAGTTGGCTTAGAGCTTGCTGTGTTAGCCTATAAATTGTGGAACTTCCAAAGTGCTGAAATAACTGTTACTTTAGTACTTAGAAATTTACAAACAGGGCTGGAGAGATGGCTCAGTGGTTCAGAGCACTGACTGCGTTTCCAGAGTCCCTGAATTAAATTCCCAGCAACCACATGGTGGTTCACAACCATCTGTAATAAGATCTGCTGCCCTCTTCTGGTGTGCATGAAGACAGCTACATTGTATTAACAAAAATAAATCTTAAAAAAGAAAAGACTACAAATCTAGAAATCTACTGCCAGTATTATTAATATTTTTAAAATATTTATTAATTTTTAATTATGCAGGTGTGAATTAAGCACAGCTTCATGGGAAATATTTGTGATTTGTTTAAAGAAAAGTAGTCATTGAAGTTGACAGGGATTACAAACAGCAGAACCACTAGGCTCTCATTTATATCTGGGGAGAAAAATTTTAAAGGTCTTTGACCATAAAAATTATTATATATGCCCAGTATGTTTTCGAAGCAACATGTTCCCCTTAAGTTACTGCATAGGTTTCCAGAGCACATTGTGACTTTTGAGCCTGCTTTCCCAGTTGATGTCCTCATCATCATTAGTGCCGTGCAAACACTGGGGTGCAAAACCTTCCCAGTGAATGGCAATTGGAAGAACTACTGACCCCTGGAATTTAGAACATAATAGGGATTTCTTTTTTCATCTAGTTGACCCTCCATTGATTTATTGTGAGGTTACACAATAATAATTTTTATCTTGCTTAGTGGATAGAGTGTGAGCAAAAGAAAACTCAAAAATATTGTGAAAAACATCAAAATAAATAATAAGTATTACATTGACTCCAGGTATTGGGGGTGTCAGAAAAAAAAAACCTAATTATAGACAAAGAAACTCATTTATCCCAACATCAGAAAGCAGCTTATGAAATGGGAGAAAGTTTATTTACTTTTGCTGTGTTCCTGAAACTGTGGGATAACCAAATATCAACTGTGCGATAATCAGAGGAATTATAAGTTGAACGTTCCAGAAGAATTCAATTCAATGTCAGTCATGACTCTCCTTCACACAATAGGCTTGCTTGTTTGTTCTGCGTCAAATGGAGTAAATGAGCTCTCCCATCTAAGATAGCAAAGCAGTATAGCACACATCACAACTCAATGATGTAATCAGTGTAGTGCATAACACAACATGATGATATAAGTTACATGGTGGATATCACAACATGTCGATATTCGCTGTGTAGTGCATATCACAATGTGATTATGCAAGCTCTCTGAATTCTTATCACAATGTGATGATGAATGTTAATTCATGAATGTAAAATCTAAACATTAAAATAAAATAAATCACTTTTTGCTAAAGACAGTATTTAGCTACCTTAATACAGCCTCAGAGGATTGTTTCTGCAAATAGAGATTTGTTTGTTCACTGTTATAAAGGATTAATAATTATAAGCATGTTTGCCCAGGACGAATCAGCATTCTTGACAGTATCATCTTTTTGAACTCAAGCATCAGCTAATAAGGGTTTTATCGAGAATCACTAAACAACTGGCTAATAAATACAAAGAAACTGTAATAAAGAAATGTTCTTTATTACTGAAATCAGATAAAGTTAAAGCAAATCAAAACTTGGAACATATAAATCCAATTAAGACCTTAATTAAAACAAAATTCATCTACTTGCAAATAAGGAAAGCAGTTCTCTGTATCAAAAAGACACCTTTAAGATAAAAACAGATGGACTTACAAAATATGTTAGTCTCTTGCTTAGTCACAGTAGGACAGCAGAAAACAAGCTCTCACGACTCTTTTTGAGTACATTTCCTGAAATAGAAAATTAAAATAAATAAGTAAATGTGAAAGTATAAGTTAAAATGAACAGAAAAAGACATTGTAAAAGTATCACGACTCTTACAAAGAGCAAATTTTACAATTAAAATAAAAAAATATGCCTATGTTTGAAGGCTATATACCATCACCACTTCTTCTGAACTGGTAGCTGATGTATCTGTTTAGAAACCAACTGACTGCCATACCTGTGTGTGTTCACATGTACATATAGGTTCATAAACAAAAAACATTCTCTTGAATATTATTAAAGTTCCCATTATCTACTTGTTTCTCTACTTGTATCACAGGGATTAGGCGGGTTTAGGGTGAAGTTTTATCCATATCAAAATTAAAGGCTGAAATAGCACAGCCTGTTCTCTGTACTTGAGACAAAGGAGCGCATATTCAGTCTGCATTTTTACACTGATTTTGAAAATAGTAACCAACATTTCAGAAGAGAAAAGTAGTAGTTACAAGCAGTGTTAAACATGAGAGAAATGGATGGTACAATGATCACAATATTAGATGTTTTAAATCAGAACCTAGCTTGGTGCCAGACATGTTGGCAAATACCAAACTTGATGGTGATCATCAAAGTTGGGATACTGGAAGAACAGAAACAGTGAGAGTTCCAGGCTAGTCTGGACTACAGAGCTAGACACGGTATCGTAAACAAACAAACAAACAAACAAACAAATAAATAGAAAGAACGAAAAGTGGCTTTGAAAGAGTAAATGATTACATGGTTATTTATATTTGAGAACCAATTTTAAAAAGTTGTGACAAGTCATTGAACAAACATGTTCAGAGAATTATTGGAGAATGGTTACATACAAATAGTTATAAACATATAATCATTCAGTTTAAAGTGGCCTATCTAAAAATGAAACAACAAAAGAAAACAAAACAAAACAAAAGCACCTCAGTGCTCAGCATGGGAAACTTTTCTTGGAGGTATTGAAGAGCAGAGACACTCAGCACAAAACAATATAGGCATGTTTTGTTCTTTTTAAGTTTAAAACCATATTTATTAAGATACAGTATAAAAAGACAAAGAAATACATTATAAAATATCTTAGAAATATAACAAAATTAAAAATTAAGATTCTTTTGTTATACGCAAATGTTTCTTTCCAAAAATCATCAAAAGTAACCAATAATAAAGATGTCCTTCCTGTCAAAATCAGGTCTCTCCAAAGCATCTGGCCTTTTCCTCATGCAAAAAGAGTGAGCCTGATGTAGCTGTCTCCTGAGAGGCTCTGGCAGAGCCTGACAAATACAGAGGTGGATGCTCGCAGCCAACTATTCGACTGAGCATGGGATCCCCAATGGAGGAGTTAGAGAAAGGACTGAAGGAGCTGAAGGGGTTTGCAACCTCATATGAAGAACAATATCAACCAACCAGATCCCCCAGAGCTCCCAGGGAATGAACCATCAACCAAAGAGTACACATATGTAACAGAGGATGGCCTTGCTGGTCATCAATGGGAGGAGAGGCTAATGGTCCTGTGAAGGCTCTATGCCCCAGTGTATGGGAATGCCAGAGCTGGTAGATGAGAGTGGGTGGGTGGGTGGGGGAACACCCTCATAAAAGCAGGGGGAGGGAGGATTGGATAGGTGACTTCAGGGGTACCAGGAAAGGGGATAACATTTGAAATGTAAATAAAGAAAATATGCAATAAAAATACTTTTAAAATAAACAAAAAATGTGGGTATTTTTCTCTTCTGTATGTTAGCATATGGGGTACATAATGTGAAGATGTCTGAAATCATTTTATAGGTCAAAGAACAAGTAAATCATATGTTCGACCTTAACAAACTAATCTCATCATACAAGGGAAACTCAGCGGACTGTGACATCCTTAGATATGGCACTATTTTAGATCTTATTGAACAGATCAGGAGGCAGAACCTCTGTGTGTGCTATAGTGATGGATACTGAGCCTCAGAGAGCAAGCAAGGCACTGTGGCCTTGGGGTTGTTACATCAGACTCACGCATTACAACAAACTGTGACAGGTTAGACTGTCAATATATTAAATTGGTGGGCTGTGCCTTTTCCTTACATCTTCGTGTGGCTGGAAGATTGAAGCAGATTTATGAATTCATTTCGGTAAAGGATGCTGTATCCTTGCCACACCATATAGACAGCTCCCCATAGCCCCATCTCCCAATACTGCTAGACCTGTGGTTAGAGAGCATAACGCAAATTTTCAAGAAACACTCAAAGACTCCAGCTGTTTTATTGGCTCATCTCTTTTACTTAGCTTACATTAAACGTTGTCTTTAATAATTTTTAAAAATACTTTATTGAGAGAGAGAGAGAGAGAGAGAGAGAGAGAGAGAGAGAGAGAGAGAGAGAGAGTGTGTGTGTACACAACTGGGTATGAGCATCCGTTTGCAAGAACAGACTAGAGGAGAAGTTCATGTGACCTGCTCTGTCTTCATCCAGCTTATACCTTTGAGATGGTGTCTCACTGAGGTTGAAGATATGTTGGCATGCTACATGCTAGCAGTAATCCTCTCATCTACAGCTTTCAAAGACTTGGCTTATAGGAACATGTATATAGCTTTTTGTATAGGTGCTGGAAATTTGAACTCAGGCTGGGAAAAGGAGAATCAGTTTCTTCAGGGATGCATTTTCTGTCGGTTATCCAGTCAGCTCTAAACACATACATACGTGAGCAACACTAAAGAGAATCAGAAGATTGTATTTACACACACACACACACACACACACACACACACACACACAGAGAGAGAGAGAGAGAGAGAGAGAGAGAAAGAGAGAGAGAGAGAGAGATTTAAAAAGAAGAGATCATGGATTTGGGAGATAGTTGTTGCAAGGTTAGAAATTGGAAGGGGAGGGATGTCAATACAATACTTGCATTAAAATTATAATAAAAATTAAAAATATGTATTGAGATAGTAAACAGTTTTAGGCTATGTGTAGGGAAGCAATGTTCCATATTCATGTTTTACTGGTGATATTTTACAAGATTATTTATGGATTTTCCCTTAACTCCACAATCACACTGTGTTCTAAAGATCCTATTCCACCAAGATGTAAAACTTCCAGTCTTCTCTGATCCTTGTTTATTTTAGTCTTCTTCCTCTACTCCAAGCCTGCCTTAGATTACCTGCTATGTGAAACCATCAAGATGGCTCACTTAAGTTCCAGGAGCCCATACTGGAACAGTGCATACTTTACCAGCATGTCCTTTACCTTGCAGAAACTTCAGCACTGCCCAAGGCATCCATAAACAAATGACTATGGTGATTGGTCGCACCATTAATATTTAAACTGGATTGTGTTTAAAGTTGAGCTAAAGCACAGACCTCAATTTGTTCAGTATCTTGTTGGAAAATAACACTGAAAAAAACGAAAGAATTATTTTAAGTAACTGACCATCTAGAATGATGGATTATAGGTAGAATTTTGTTGTTGTTGTTTATAGAATAACTATTAAAAATGAGAGAGAGAACTTGTATCACTTTAAATGCAATTTGAAAATAAAATTCTATAAGGTGATGATGTAAATTATATTAAGCCTGCTGATCAAACTTGATAAAGCCTGATAGCACTCTTTCAGACAGCTAAGAATGTTAAGAATTTCTGAAGATATTTGGGCTAATATACTATTATACTAGTACGGATTTGTATTTCCATATATTAGAATTGTAAATAGGGAAATATTTAAAGATTCATTAATGCAATGAATTTTTTAAAATTCACCAAAAAAATGGAACCGTATCAGCGAAATGGTATTTTGAAAGCATAGGAAACAGCATTTTAATATCTA
Source organism: Mus musculus (assembly GCF_000001635.26). Lineage (NCBI taxonomy): Eukaryota > Metazoa > Chordata > Mammalia > Rodentia > Muridae > Mus > Mus musculus. Next base: position 65,875,521 of record NC_000074.6, on the reverse strand, counting down.
ACTTTAAATTTACTTTAAATTAGTTGATTATATAATTTATGTTGGGCATCAAGTCAGTGGGGAAAAAACTGACTAATGGTTAATTTTCCACATAATTCTATGTAAGTGAGTACAATCAAGTGTTGACTTGTATTTGCTGATTTTTATTATAAAGAAAATTCTATATGGGCAATAATTCTAAAACCATTATATTTAATCTTAGAAAATAAATCTGACAGTACTTGAAATCTGAGAAAGTACCTTTGTAATTTATGATCCACATATTGTACAGACATTAAAATAATATTTGAATAAAATCTGTTAGGTGGCAAAATTAATGTAGTACTTCAACTCTTGTTATTCTAAATTTGAGGAATAGTAATTACATCTAGAAGGAAAAGAGAATAAAATATTTAAAAAGTAAACATACATAAGCTCATGTGGATTTTAGTTTTTACACTTAAGTTTAACATAATAGAATATTAATGCATTTTTTCAAAATAACCATGTTTGAAAATGGTTACTAGGCTATGCATATTTGAAGGCACAAAAGCAATTTTCAGTTCAGATGGTGAATGCTGTAGGGTGGAGTGCTTTGGTCTCTCAAGAGAGAATTGATTGTGCAGAAATAAGTTCACAGTCTCAGTTAAGATTCAAGTGCCACTGGTGATTTTACCTGGTATTTTTTTTTTTTTTTTGCTGTCAATAAAATGTAGCTTGTACTACAACTGCATTGTTATATTGTGTGTATGGATGATACTTTTAATAATAAAATATCAGCATGTAAGTATAGTAATAAGCTTGTCCTAATAGTGTTTTGTCATTAGCAAAATGGTTTTGTTTAGTTTAGTTTAGCTTTGTTTTGTTTTCTTTTATTTTGTGTAGGGTTGCTGTTGCTGTTGCTGTTGTTGTTGTGATTTTTATTTAATTTGACTTGGATTGGTTGACATGCTGGTTATCAAAGTCAAGGAATCAAACTCACTTAGTAAGCAAGCACTGTACCATGCATTATATCTTCAACAAAGAGTTTTTTATAAAACATCATATTAGTTTTATATTAATTATACCCTAGGAGACTTTACCCATTTTCTGAACTAGAGAATTGAGGATTATAGAAATGAAATGATTTCTTTAAATGGCATGGCCTTGTGGTTCCCATGGGAACTGATTCCTGTGGGCTGACCTGGCATACTATTCTTCCCAGTGCAAGAATTTCCCAGCAAGAATTTTAAAAGTTAATTGATGTAGTGTGGTTATAAATATGAAATGAATGGACTTGAATTTTTCTTTTCTTACTAAAATTCTAAATCATATAAAACTTTATTTAAAAAAAAACTCTCTAGGGGAGCAGTCTTCCTTCAGTTAATAAAGTTTATTTGGCATTGATCAATCTGCAGAGTGGAGACTGATTTTTATTTATGTTTTATTTGTTTATTTTGCTTTTATTTGTGTGTGTATATGTGTGTGTGTGTTTGTGTGCATGTGAAATACTGTTTTGTTGCCCTCCTTAAAATTTCAGTGTGACTATTAATCTGAGTAAAAGTCAAGAGCTTCTTTGTAAGTATAAAGGAAGGTGTATACAGTGTCTTTATCTTATAGAAATTGCTATGGAGAATGCTATCAAACTGAGACCCTTCCAAACAAATGAGAATTGCTTTTCTTTAAAACAGTACGGTAGTTTCCCTAGAAGAAATAAACTCCCTGGGGAGACAGAGAGATTCAAATGCCATGGTGGGTTGCCATGGGATATGATTTTACAAGAGCATTTGTGAGCAGATGGAAGAAAGCTAAATAAAGTATGAGCAGGTACGAAATGAGAACTTTTCTATTTAATTTGCCATAAACAGAAGAAGGATCTGCACATGTGTCTACATGGAAAACAACCCTTCTGTCATCACAAATTTCATTTGCTGTTTGGAAACACATGTCATAATTGTAAACTTGAGAGAGCTTTAAAACTTGAGAGAGTCGTTTTCATAATGGCATCATAATATTCCTCAAAGAAACAATTTCTAAGAGCTGATTGCAAAAAGCAAATTAATAGCATATTTCACTAATGTGGAGGTATATTTTGCTCTTTGGTGTGATTATAGGTAAACAGAAATAGGAAATTATTATTGAATGCCCCAAAACCTGAATGGAAAGCACCATTAATAAATCAAGAGAATAGCAAACCATTTAAAATTCTAGTGCTAATAGTCATGTTTGTAAAATGGTTACCTCTGATGGCTACTCAGAATAAGCTTATGGATATACTATAAAGTAATGGACATTTTAATTATGATAACAACTGAGAGGCCTAGGGAAAATTAAACAGTTTTACATACAAACACTTTTTGGATAGAAATGTAATTTTTTACCTGAAATCTGTGCGCTGAATGCCTGTGATTCCTGCTGTGGCCATTTCTATTAAGAAGGCAAATGCATTTTACAGTAATGTATTGACTCACTAGTCTTCACCAGAAAACCTCTGTGAGACTATTCACTTGTGAGCCCTGTGTCCAAATGTAAACATTAGATTGCTACTTGAAAAGGACCAACTTCAATTGCTTACACGTCCACCATAGAGTAACTAATAGAAGAGGGTAAACAAAAAGTGCCCTACATGGTGGACTAGCATTCATTATGGTAATGAAACAAAATGGATGTGACTTGATCCATCCCATCCACACAGCTAATCCTGTGCGGATCTCATAGATGGCAGTTGCTCTGTAATTTGCACTGTTTAAGGTCTGCCTTGGTGGTGGTAGTGTAAAGTGGCCTAGATGGTCCTATAACTAAATGGAAAAATTTGTGTGGCTTCTGTTTGGAGGACGAGCACATTAATAACTGTGGACTGGGCTCATTCTCCAGCTCAGCTTTTATCAAGAATGAAGTCTGTAGCTCATAAGCAGTTATCATAATTGTTGTTTTTCAAATGCTTATAAACTTGGTATGGACAAGAATTCTCATTTCAACTGATTCAAAGTCATTATACAATGTATTTAAAATATTATTATATTGAAATGTAAGAACATGTGCAAATACTAACGAGTCGATATGGCATTTTACCAAGAGAAATTATACAAGTGTAACGTAAGTGAATTCTAATGTCTAAAGATTAATCATATAATGATAACATCACTAAAAATAAATTACTAGCTATTTCAAAGGACTGATAGAAGCAGAAACCAAAAGATAACTAAAATTTGAGCACTAGATATACACCAGCAGAATATCCACCAGCATTGAGTCATAGTCATTTTCCATCTATAGAACTACGAGTGGATTCTCATTGTCTTGTTCTTGGCCAAAGAGACTGACAGTAGAGGCAGTATAAACAGGATTTGATTCACAATGCCCACTTAGTATTGCCTTCATGCCTAGTATTTTCTATGAATGAACAGTGTATGAAGATTATACTTTTTATGTATATGTCATTTCTTAAGCATATTGAAATTTTCTCAATGGTGCTAAGTAGAGCAGTGTCTCATAAGTAGTAGACACTCGAGTCAAACATAATTTTCAACCTTCCTTATTTAATGATTAGTCATGGCATGAATGATTTTGGGACCATTTATGAATATTTTTAACTCTCTAAAATCTTTGTGTTGAATTATGACAGAATTTCATGAATTGACCCAGATGTGTAATTTTACCATTGTTTTTCTATTGCTTTCTAAATGCATTACTAGAACAGAGTATTCATTGATTTTTACACCGCCAGGAGCAATTGATTGTTTGCCAGTGCTTCTATAATCTCAAGGGTTATCTTAAAACCCAGGTGATTTTCATTATGCAAAAGTGCATTCTCATTCAAATCTTTTTTTTAATTAGGTATTTTCCTCACTTACATTTCCAATGCTATCCCAAAAGTCCCCCATACCCTCACCCCTACTCCCCTACCCACCCTCTCCCACTTTTTGGCCCTGGCATTCCCCTGTACTGGGGCATATAAAGTTTGCATGACCAACGGGCCTCTCTTTCCACTGATGTCCGACTAGGCCATCTTTTGATAAATATGCAGCTAGAGTCAAGAGCTCCGGGGTATTGGTTAGTTCATAATGTTGTTCCACCTATAGGGTTGCAGATCCCTTTAGCTCCTTGATTACTTTCTCTAGCTCCTCCATTGGGGGCCCTGTGATCCATCCAATAGCTGACTGTGAGCATCCACTTATGTGTTTGCTAGGCCCCTGCGTAGTCTCACAAGAGACAGCTATGGTGAGACAAAAGGATGGACCATCTAGAGACTGCAATATCCAGGGATCCATCCCATAATCAGCCTCCAAATGCTGACACCATTGCATACACTAGTAAGATCTCATTCACAATCTTAATGCTTGCTGAAAGCAGCACTTGCCTACTTGAGGAATACATTTTCTCTGGTTTATATTCTTGGGTGGTGAACATGTGGCTTAGTGAGTTTCAGTGAACATATTTATGCTACTGTCATTATTTAATATATACCTTCTGAGCACTGGGGGCCAAAGAAATTTCCTGATTTGTACTGTTCAGGCATTTTATCACATCCCTATCTCATAAATAGCACAAGCTTTGGTGCAGTCCAGGAATAAAGATAAGACATACAAATGCCTAATAGCACTGGCCTTTTAGGAAAAGAACAAGATGGTTATATACAGAAGAAAAACAATTATTTTTGCCTTGTTCTTTACAAAACTCATTTTGACGTTTGTTAGTATCTGTATTTTCTTACCAACTGAAACAAAAACACAGTATTTGAAGTGTGGCTACACAGTCCCCCACTCATGACTCATTTTGGCTGTGCTTATCTGCACAAAGCTTTACAACATAGTGTCTTGGATGGGGTATGTACCCATGAAGCTCCACCTATCACAAAGTCTTAATTAGCAATTAATGATTACTGGAAGAGGGGTAACAACTTTTTTAGTGGTGTAGCCACAAATAAGCTGCTCTTTCCATACTAAGTCAAGCAACTTGTATTAAACTCAGTGTATGAAATGTGTATTAAACTCAATACATATAAAGAAGTCATGAAAATAGGAAGGACTATTGAGAAGGACTCCTGTGAGAGAGAGGAGGACAAAGGAGGATACAGAGTGAAAAATACTAGTATTCCTTGCATAAATATGTGAAACTACTGAAGAATCCGAAGAATGAAATGTGGTTTTTATTTTTTTTAAATTAATAATTTTTTTTTTATTAGGACATATGTGCTGGTAGCTTGGTCTTCAGAATCATGGATCCAGAGATGGTGGAACTTGAGAAGTGGAGCTTGTGCCATGTAATTGCCCTGTCACTCTCAGCATTAATGCAGTTCTCACAGGACTCCAGTTAGATTCTGATAGAATGTGTTGTTATAAAAGAGAGAGGTTGGCTCCCATCCTGCTGGTGTCCTATCTTTCTATGTGATGTTTTCTTCATGTTCTCTTATCAATGCGGTTCTGCACTCTAGCTCTGTTCTTACAACTCTACTACAAACTGAAGGAATGGAGTCACCCAATCTTGTCTTGCATCTTCGGAATCTATGAGGCAAATAAATCTCTTCCAGTTATTCAGTGTATTTCTCATAGCTACAGAAAATGGACGATACAGTTTGTCGCAGAATTTTTCTTAGAAAAGCACAAACTTCCAAGGGTTTATTTCTCCAAGCATCTAAGGTATTAGCGAATTGACTTTTATCTGAATGGTTAATGTCAGGATTAGGCAGAATAATGGGTATCTTTGATATTACTCCATATTTTCCTATGTCCTTTGAAAAAAATGTCCAAGCAAAATTGGCTTTGATTATTATCTTTAAACTTTTCTTATTCAAATAAGAGGGCATTTTTCCTAGTTGTTTCTTCTTTTCCTTGTACATAAAATACTAGCTAATTTTCATCATCATTGATGGGATTCAGATCACCTTGGAAACACATGTCTTTATTTATAAGGGAGCCTGCAGGGTGGCACTTACTGAGGTCTTACTGAGATGTAAATGCCCACTCTAAATTTGGGAGCTACATTTCAGTAGGATGGGGCTTACACTGACTGTAAAGGGGGAAAGACTATATAAAATGTTGGAAAATATCACTTACTTACTATCCCAAGTCTTTCTAACCAAATTGTTTTAACAGTTACATAGAGTCTGCATTAGTCTATGTGATAGGAGGCTCATAGAATCACCTGCATCTTCGATGAGAGTGAGCATTCTTCACAATGAATATTTAAAGCCTTGATAACAATAGTAATTTCTTCTCTCTTTTTGAAGTTCCCCATGAAAGTTCCTATTATACATCATTAATGGTTTCTTTAATCACTAACAGAAGCAGGAGAGAAGAGCCTTTGTAAAGATTCATAGGACACAGAAGGAAAAAAATCTATAATTACAAGTTTTTACTTCATCATTTTAGTCAATAATGGGGATTTTAAACAGGCAGTTTTGTAGAAAAGGACTGTCATTGGCATTGTACCTTTGCATCTAGTTTATTTCTTGGACATAGTGAAGGTAAACCTACTTAGATAACTCACAAGAATTTGATGATTCTCTAAAGAGTATGAATATAGGTATTCCTGTTAGAAGATACTTTTAAAGTTTAATACATAATTTCTTTTCAGCCTTAAATTACTGACTACTTGGAACTCAGCAACAATTTTTAAACTTTTATTATGTCTTTTTTTCTTATTTCATAAGTCAGTCCAGCACCCTGAAGCATATAGCTGCCAGCATCGTAAAGATTCAATACGGGTGCTTAAGAATGGAACAAAAGGAGCACTATTGAATGTAGGGTGGTGCCACAGTAATGCCAGAACCCAGGTCAAGGAAGGAATTCTCTATTACGAAGAAGTAAACTGTAAGCAAAAATACAATTAATGTATCAAACTGGCTTCAATCTCAAAAGTCATTTTGTGTTGCATGTAATATCTTGTACATGCTCACTCCACCATAAATTTCCCCAGCATCAGTTACTCCAGCCTGTTAAAGCAACCTACTTCAGAGAATCAAGGGGCATGAAAAAAACAGAATGGTATGGGGGAATGGTTTTCACTTTTGGTTTGGGTTTTTCTGGTGTGGGGGAGTGGGCATGGAGATTAAATATGTCAAATAGTAAATATACCAATCTAGAAGCTGGTGCGAGTCCAGTGGAGATATGGCATAAGACTTTTCTAATTATAGATAGTTGAGAAACATAAATAATCCCCACATTAAAACCTTAGCAAGTCCAAAGGACGGACTATACTAACTAAACAATTTGTTCAGCTAAAGAAAACAGAATGTAGCTGGGTGGTGGTGGCGCACGCCTTTAAAATCCCAGCACTTGGGAGGCAGAGGCAGGCGGATTTCTGAGTTTGAGGTCAGCCTGGTCTACAAAGGGCTATACAGAGAAACCCTGCCTCAAAGAGAGAGGGGGGTGGGGGAAAGAGAGAGAGAGAGAGGGAGGGAGAGAGAGAGAAAGAGAGAGAGAGAGAGAGAGAGAGAGAGAGAGAGAGAGAGAGAGAGAGAGAGAAGAAAACAGAATGCTTCAAATTCAAATCAGGTGACAGGTTATGTGCCAAGGACTTTGTTGGTTTAAGATCACCCACTCTGACTCAAATGTCATAGATCCCATCATCTGCTTAAGCACTTTTAGTGAATGTGTAACTAGCATTGGTTTATATTATTTGTGCTGCTTTCATTGTTTGGTGGTATAAGGCGCCAAACTCACAGCCTTGTAAATATTAGATAAATGCTCCACCACTGAGCTTAACATCAATGACACCTCTTATACATTTTTTTCAATTTAAAATTATCAGTATTTCCCTAAGAACTTTCCTTCACTCTAATAGAAACATAGCACTGAAACACTGCTTATATCAAAAGGAGAGCTATTTTGTGTAAGCTTGTTATGTTTAATGTATTTTATGCTCTTATGAGAATAGAACATGATAGGCAAATCTTGATGATAACTGTCAGTGGTGAGTTTTTTCTCAGCATTTTACCCATACTATGTGTGTGAAGTGGTAGTCACCATGTTGTATAATACAATCGTAGTTCAGAATTCTATATTAACAAATTCAATAAAATATGATTAAACGTAACCAAAATATTAAGCTGTTTTCTAGTTCTAAAAAGCTTGACAAAATGTAATGTTTTGTCTTTCGTGCAACATCAGCAAAGTCAATATTTTTAAGAGCAGCAAGGAAAATTCAGCTCTCAGCATGATGTCATAGTTTGGATCAAATTCACTTGGTCAATGTCTAATAATAACTCCTCTTGGAGACTTTTTAGAATGCATCAAAATCCATGCTTCTAGAAAAGTATTGTTGCATACAGCAAGAAAGTGACTCTAGATCATAGTCTTGAGAGTTATATTTAGCATATTTTTAACATTATAAGTGTAAATTCTAACATTATGTTTAATCATTTGTACTATTTCCAATTTAGGGAGGATATTTCTCTTTTTCACTAAATCTAAAATCATTCACTCTATCTTTCAAACACACACACACACAATAATAAGGAAAACACTTTTACAATTTATGATCAAATTTTTAGTGTTTTTGAGGAAGTTACTGTGACAGGAGTATGAAGCATGGGAGCTGAATCCATGCCTAGTTCTGAAGGCTACATCAGAAGCCTACTCTGTGATTATGTAGCTTTGCTGTTACCTACTCTAGTAGCACAGAGTCAAGAGTAAGTATTTATCCAAGTTACCAAAGCCAACAAAATGGGCACTGGGCAGAAGAGAGGACTAGGTGCATTTGAAGTTCGTTACATGACTAATCAAACTGAATAAGGAAAATAATTCATAGATATTTTTCATCAATATTTTTATTTTTATATTGAACCCTGACATGATTAAGGCTCTTCTTTTTCTCTGAAATTGTTATTTCTTTTCCTTTAATTCTGGAAAATAGAAATGCCTATGCGTAAACAGAGCCAACAGTTATGTTGTTGGCTACTGAATCCCAAAAGTATGCATATTGCAAAATAGTAAATCGTCCCTAACACTGGCTAAGCTTGATCTAATTTTTGCATGTTAGCTCTTCCACCTTCATTTGACCTAGAGGCATATTGCTCTTTCTGACTGTCAAAACAATGTTAATAATAGCTAACCTTCCCTGAGCATGAAACATATGTCAGACAAAGTTTTTAAAGCTTTACAGTTTCAACTACTCTTTACCAGACACCATTAGGAAGATTACCATTAATACCCTCACTTCATCAAGGGGGAAACTGGGGTACAGAGAGTCAGTTGCTCATCAACTAATCATAACCTTGAATGCACATAATTCAATATCTCTAGATCATCCATCAGGAATAGTAAAGAGAATATCTCTAGATTAAATAGGATACTGTTATTATATTATTATTATTAATATTATTATTATTATCCTCATAGCCTAAAGCAGATTCCATATTGCAAACTCCTTATGTTTAAAAATCAACTACAGCATTGGAAAATTGTTATCAGAAACTATTGATTATTTCTCACAAAGCAGAGTATAGTGTTGTGGAGCAGGCAACATATTTAATGAGTTTATCCTTTGTCTTCACAGATATTATAGTGTTGACATTGTAGTGTTTAAGCAAGGAGCTGGAAAAGATGCTTTTCAGGATGTACAGAAAAGAGGATCATTTTTTATAATAAGATATGAAACATGTATCCTTATAACAGGTGAACTAACAATGAAATGATAATTAATAAAAATTTGCTTATTATTTTAGTTGTGTAGTTGGTTGCTGGGTCAGTAAGGAGCAAAAGGTGTAGAAATGTGATCATTTAAAATGATAACAAGCAGAGGATTTACTTGCAGTTGGCTGTACGCAGTGAGGCTTCAGTTCTAGAAAAATAATAGATAAATCTCTTTTTCATCTATATACATAGAGGCATTTCTCAGTTTTTCAGAGAAAGAATTACCTGAATGCTTGGGAGAAACCATCTTTCTATTTTTTTTTCTATTAATTTGACATTCACTTATTATTTGGTTCACATGCTGGTCTATTCTTTCAGGGTAACCTGAGTTAAAAACCCAGAGACTTCAGATCAAATCTTGAGAGATTTACTCAAAATTAGCATTTAAAAGAATTAACCTGGGTTTCGGTAAGATCTGTCTATTGTATAGATCAGATGTTCATTTTCTAGCGTTAAGTGTGGCCAAACTGCATTTTGGAAAATGAGCAGATGCTACTGTCCCACATGAGACATTGTTCTAGAACTTGTTCTTGTAGGAGAGATAAAGGGTTTCAAGTGCCTGTGAGTTAAAGGTTAAAGGTTTGTTGGTTTCCATGTCCAGAAGTAGAGTGAGAAATAAATACCAACCCTGGGAACTGGGTTACTCTGTAAAAAGGAGGGAATGTGACCAAGGTGGTTTTGGAAGGCTGGAGGAAACAGTGGTGAGAATGTGTAGATACTCTGTACACTGGGCAATAAACATAGAAGCACACTTAATAGAGACTCTGTAGGTGAAAGCCCTGTATTTCCTGGAGAGCTGGTCCTACTATAGCTTACCAATTTCACCTGAGTATAGTTTTTCTTATAGACTGTATCACTAAAACTTAAGAAAAGGCTAAGTAAAATTATCCAGTTGCATCTTCCTAGTATTTGGGAATTCTGGGCATATAGCTGCACATAGAGGAACTGACTTGCAGAGCTGAAAAAAGTATTGGGGCTGACAGCGAGAATCTGGAAGTTCTTCCTTCTGCTCAGTTTGCAGTAATGGCCTGATGAAGGTTGAAACTCAAGAGCACTAATGCCAGACCCACATTCATAACTTATTCCTGAGTCCATGAATAACAGCTGTCTCTTTGAGATGCTCTTTAGAGACCATGATAGACAAGAAGATATTCAAAGGCTATCATTGCTGAGTCATTTTTAATGCAGACATTCTTAAATCCTTGATTTACAAGCCATGGACTTAACCACTACACAAATAACAACAACAACAACAACAAAAATAAAAAACAGCATGCAATTCTTATGTTATACCTGTGATAACTGGCTTGACTTTTCTGAAATAAAAATTTAAAGATATATATTAAAGCAATATTTTTTCATATACTAACAAATAAAAACATTTAGGAGTTACTCCTCTGAAAGCTGGTAGTTCTCAGGAAAAAGCAATCATAATATTTCACAAAATTGAAGAAACACTGAATGCCCCAGAGAGTCATATAATATACAGTAGATAGATCTGGACACAGCGTTCCAGGGGACATGCCTTGTTGTCCTGTCTTTACTTTGTAAGAATATCTTTAAAAGAATCAAAAATCGCTTCAGAAAACTAAATTGTTCTCTTTTTAGACATCTAAACTTAGGGGCAAAACATTGATGTTTAAATTGTTTTTCCAAAGACTCCTATCTAATAATCCAATCAATTTTATCACAAATATGGATATTTTAATATCTAGTAACTTCAGAGAAAGAAAATATACAGAACAAACCCTCAATTATTGATTTATAGCAGTAGCAAGAGAAAATGAGATTTGGGAGAGAGAGAGAGAGAGAGAGAGAGAGAGAGAGAGAGAGAGAGAGAGAAGAAGAAGAAGAAGAAGGAGGAGGAGGAGGAGGAGGAGGAGGAGGAGGAGGAGGAGGAGGAGGAGGAGGAAGAGGTAGGAGGAGGAAGAGGAAGGAGGAGGAGGAAGACAGGATAAGGAACAAGAGAAGAAGAAAATATACATATACCATGGTACATGCTTTCTGTTAGCCAGACTTAGGAAAACCAAGCCCAAGTGTTAGGACACTGGAGCACAAAACTCAACTGTGATATTTATAAAAGAAAAACATACATCTTAGAACAGCAGTTCTCACTCTCTGTGTTGTATACAACCCTTTCAAAAGTGTTTCATATAAAATATCCTATATATCCAATATTTACATTATGATTCATAACATTAGCAAAAATACACTAATGAAGTAGCAACAAAAATAATTTTATGTTTGGGGTCATCACATCTTGAGGAACTATCTAAAAAGGTCATAGAATTAAGAATGTTGAAAGCCACTGTCTTAAAAGATAGACAATTCATTCTTATACTTACCTGTGAATGTTCACTCTGTAAAAACAAAAATGGTCTGAATAAATTTAATTTCCTTTTCAAGTGTGTGTGTGTGTGTGTGTGTGTGTGTGTGTGTGTGTCCACAGAGGTCAGAAGATAGTATCAGAGATGGAGTTGGAGTTACTTCTAAGCTGCCCAAGAAAGTGCATTTTCAAGAGCAGCTGATGCTCTTCATTGCTGAGACATCTCTCTAGCATTGAGTATGGTGTGTATTTGGATATTCAGACATTATGCAGATATGCACATCAATTCCTATGTCCTGAGGTTGCCTGTTTACATTCTTTCTGCTGGCCCTCAGTGATTCAGTCCTTTTCCCTCACCCAATACCAGATCAGGTTTTCCTCAATCCCCCTCTCACTTCCCCTGCACCCCATCCACTTTCCTTCCCAGGTTCTTTCTTCCCTCCCCACTTGTGATTGCTTTCTTCTCTCTCCCAAGTGGGACTGAGGCATCCTCACTTGGGCACTTCAGCTTGTTGAGCTTTTTGGGTTCTGTGGACTGTATCTTGGGTATTCAGTACACTTTTTTAAGGCTAATATCCATCCCCCCTCCCAGAATGGACCAGAGACCTGGGAGGGGAGCGACTCCCAGGACTTAAAGGGAGAGACCTTAGGAGAAACACCCAACCAACAGTAGAGAGAGGGAACTTATAGAGGCCACCTCCAGCAGGAAGACAGGTCATCAAGTGAGGGATTGGGTTGCCATCCCACAGTCACATCTCTGACCCATAATTGCTTCTCTCTGAAAGAATTACAGGGATGGAAATGGAAAGGAGCCTGAGGAATAGAAGGTCCAGTGACAGGCCCAAAGTGGGATCAAAATTAAGGGGAGGTCCCAAGGCCTGACACTATTACTGAGGCTATGGAGAGCTCACAAAAAGAGATCTATCCTGACTGCCCTCTGAAAGTCCCAAAAATCAGCTGAAAGAATCAGATGCAGATATTTGCACCCAACCAATGGACAGAAGCAGCTGATCCCTGTTGTTGAATTAGGGAAGGATGAAAGAAACTGAGGGGGACTATTCTGTAGGAGGACAAGCAGTCTCAATTAATCTGGACCCCCGAGATCTCAGTTGGGCTCTCAGTAATGATTGAGGCTTGCAAGAGTACACTAATAGTTCGATTCTTATGTAGTTCTGCCCTCATCCACAAAGGGACTCTCTATCCATAACAGTCTTATTCAACAAACTGACCCTGACCCTGGGTGTCACAGGAAGTTTCACAATCTGTAAAGATTGGAACAAAAGCTGAAATGCACTTGACAAAACACAGAATAGGATCCCTCCATCAGTATGTTAGTACAGATACTTCATGATTGATAAGAGATTCTCAAGTTGACTGAGAATAAAGGCAAATTTCTCTGTCAGTTAAAAGGCTGTTCTTTCTGGTGCAACAGAAGACAAACTTGACCCCACAACTAGCATTCTGAACGAATAGGAGTTTTCAGAAACGTTCTCTTTTTACTTAAGGTCTCCATTACATCTTGCAATAAATGATTGGTTTTTTTTTATGTCAGTGGTAACTTATATTTGCTTCACCTAGGAAATAACCACAGTAATAATCCTTTAAGTTGTCTTTGGGCCAGTACTTGTAGGAACATAAAGTACTATTTCCTCACCAGACACAAGCCTGTGGTCATAAAGAACCATGCTGTAACAAAACACATAGCAAACACTTCTGAAAACCCATTGGTACATCCGGCATCTAGTAAATTTTTGACAAGATACTAACTTGATACACGTTCTTTCCTCCAAAAGTACAGTGCATAAATAGGTGCTTAAAAGTCACCTTTAACCCCTTCCGGTTGTCACCAGCACTGGGTCACCTTGAGCACAGAGTCGGTAGACACTCCCAAGGTCCCCAGAGGACTCTCCACTCGATCTTAGGACCTCTGGTGAGTGGAACACAACTTCTGTTCCAATCCAATCGCACAGGACCTGAGACAGCATTAATTAGGGAAGCAGAAAACCAGGCCTGACCAGGGTTAAAAGTTCCTTCCAGTCTGCGCCAGCACTGGATCACGTTGGGCGCAGAGTCATTGGACACCCCCTAGGTCCTGAGAGGAGTCTCCAAGCGATCTTAGGACCTCTGGTGAGTGGAACACAACTTCTGCCAGGAGGCAGGTTCAAACGCCAGATATCTGGGCACCTTCCCTGCAAGAGGAGAGCTTGCCTGCAGAGAGTGCTCTGACCACTGAAACTCAAGAGAGAACTAGTCTCCCAGGTCTGCTGATAGATGCTAACATAGTTACCAGAGGAACAAGCTCTAACCAGAGACAACTATAACAACTAACTCCAGAGATTACCAGATAGCAAAAGGCAAACTTAAGAATCTTACTAACTGAAAGCAAGACCACTCACCATCATAAGAATGCAGCATTCCCACCTCACCCAATCCTGGGCACCCCAACACACCCGAAAAGCTAGACCCGGATATAAAAGCATATCTCATGATGATGGTAGAGGACATCAAGAAGGACTTTAATAATTCACTTAAAGAAATACCAGAGAACACTGCTAAAGAGTTACAAGTCCTTAAAGAAAAACACAAAAACACAACCAAACAGGTAGAAGTCCTTAAAGAAAAACAGGAAACACATCCAAACAGGTGATGGAAATGAACAAAACCATACTAGACCTAAAAAGGGAAGTAGACACAATAAAGAAAACCCAAAGTGAGGCAACGCTGGAGATAGAAACCCTAGGAAAGAAATTGAAAGCATAGATGCGAGCATCAGCTACAGAATACAAGAGATGGAAGAGAGAATCTCAGGTGCAGAAGATTCCATAGAGAACAGCAGCACAACAATCAAAGAAAATGGAAAATGCAAAAAGATTCTAACTCAAAACATCCAGGAAATCCAGGACACAATGAGAAGACCAAACCTATGGATAATAGGAGTAGATGAGAATGAAGATTTTCAAATTAAAGGGCCAGCAAATATCTTCAACAAAATTATAGAAAAGAACTTCCCAAACCTAAAGAAAGACATACCCATGAACATACAAGAAGCCTACAGAACTCCAAATAGACTGGGCCAGAAAAGAAATTCCTCCTGTCACATAATAATCAGAACAACAAATGCACTAAATAAAGATAGAATATTAAAAGCAGTAAGAGAAAATGGTCAAGTAATATATAAAGGCAGGGCCATCAGAATTACACCAGACTTTTCACCAGAGGCTATGAAAACCAGAAGATCCTGGACAGATGTTATATAGACACTAAGAGAACAAAAATGCCAGCCCAGGCTACTATACCCAGCAAAACTTTCAATTACCATAGATGGAGAAACCAAAGTATTCCATGACAAAACCAAATTCACACATTATCTTTCCACGAATCCAGCCCTTCAAAGGATAATAACAGAAAAACACAAGTACAAGGATGGAAACCACACCCTAGAAAAAGCAAGAAAGTAATCCTTCAACAAACCAAAAAGAAAACAGCCACAAAAACAGAATGCCAACTCTAACAACAAAAATAAAAGGAAGCAACAATTGCTTTTCCTTAATATCTCTTAATATCAATGGACTCAACTCCCCAATAAAAAGACATAGACTAACAGACTGGCTACACAAACAGGACCCAATACTTTGCTGCTTACAGGAAACCCATTTCAGGAAAAAAGACAGACACTACCGCAGAGTGAAAGGCTGGAAAATAATTTTCCAAGCAAATAGCCTGAAGAAACAAGCTTGAGTAGCCATTCTAATATCGAATAAAATCGACTTCCAACCCAAAGTTATCAAAAAAGACAAGGAGGGACACATCATACTCATCAAAGTTAAAATACTCCAAGAGGAACTCTCAATTCTGAATATCTATGCTCCAAATGCAAGGGCAGCCACATTCATTAAAGAAACTTTAGTAAGGCTCAAAGCACACATTGCACCTCAATCAATAATAGTGGGAGACTTCAACACACCACTTTCATCAATGGACAGATCACGGAAACAGAAACTAAACAGGGACACAGTGAAACTAACAAAAGTTATGAAACAAATGGATTTAACACATATCTGCAGAACATTTTATCCTAAAACAAAAAGATATATCTTCTTCTCAGCACCCATGGTACCTTGTCCAAAACTGACCACATAATTGGTCACAAAACAGGCTTCAGCAGATACCAAAATATTGAAATTGTCCCATGCATCCTATCAAATCAGCATGGACTAAGGCTGATCTTCAATAACAACATAAATGATAGAAAGCCAACATTCATGTGGAAACTGAACACTCTTTTCAATGATACCTTGGTCAAGGAAGGAATAAAGAAAGAAATTAGAGACTTTTTAGAGTTTAATGAAAATGAAGCCACAACATACCCAAACTTATGGGACACAATGAAAACATTTCTAAGAGGGAAACTCATAGCTCTGAGTGCCTCCAAAAAGAAACTAGAGAGAGCACACACTAGCAACTTGATAACACACCTAAAAGCTCTAGAACAAAAGGAAGCAAAATCACCCAAGAGGAGTAGAGGGCAGGAAATAATCAAACTCAGGGGCGAAATCAACCAAGTGGAATCAAGAAGAACTATTCAAAGAATCAACCAAATGAGGAGCTGGTTCTTTGAGAAAATCAACAAGATAGATAAACCCTTAGACAGACTCACTAGAGGGCACAGGGACAGCATCCTAATTAACAAAATCAGAAATGAAAAGTGAGACATAACAACAGATCCTGAAGAAATCCAAAACACCATCAGATCCTTCTACAAAAGGCTATACTCAACAAAACTGGAAAACCTGGATGAAATGGAAAAATTTCTAGACAGATACCAGGTACCAAATTTAAATCACAATCAAGTTAATGATCTAAACAGTCCCATATCCCCTAAAGAAATAGAAGCAGTCATTAATAGTCTTCCAAAAAAAAAAAAAAAAAAAAAAGCCCAGGACAAGATGGGTTTAGTGCAGAGTTCTATCAGACCTTCAAAGAAGACCTAATTCCAGTTCTTCACAAACTATTCCACAAAATAGAAGCAAAAGGTACTCAACCCAACTCATTCTATGAAGCCACAATTACTTTGATACCTAAACCACAGAAAGATCCAACAAAGATAGAGAACTTCAGACCAATTTCCCTTATGAATATTGATGCAAAAATACTCAATAAAATTCTCACTAACGAAATCCAAAAACACATTAAAACAATCACCCATCCTGACCAAGTAGGTTTCATCACAGGGATGCAGGGATGTTTTAATATACAGAAATCCATCAATGTAATCCATTAGGTAAACAAACGCAAAGACAAAAACAACATAATCATCTCATAAAAGGAAGAGAAAGCATTTGACAAAACCCAACACCCATTCCTGATAAAAAGTCTTGAAAATACAAGGAATTCAAGGTCCATACCTAAACATAATAAAAGCAATCAACAGCAAATCAGTAGCCATCTTCAAAGTAAATGGTGAGAAGCTGGAAGCAATCCTACTAAAATCAGGGACTAGACAAGGCTGCCCACTTTCTCCCTACCTATTCAACATTGTACTTGAAGTCCTAGGCAGAGCAATTCGACAACAAAAGTAGATGAATGGGATACAAATTGGAAAGGAAGAAGTCAAAATATCACTTTTTGCAGATGATATGATAGTATATATAAGCAACCCTAAAAATTCCATCAGAGAACTCCCAAACCTGATAAACAGCTTCAGTGAAGTAGCTGGATATAAAATTAACTCAATCAAGTCAATGGCCTTTCTCTACACAAATAATAAACTGGCTGAGAAAGAAATTAGGCGAAACAACACCTTTCTCAATAGTCACAAATAATATAAAATACCTTGGTGTGACTCTAACTGAGGAAGTGAAAGATCTGTATGATTAGAACTTCAAGTCTCTGAATAAAGAAATTAAAGAAGATCTCAGAAGATAGAAAGATCTCCCATGCTCATCGATTGGCAGGATCAATATAGTAAAAATGGCTATTTTGCCAAAAGCAATCTACAGATTCATTGCAATCCCCAGCAAAATTCCAACTCAATTCTTCAACGCATTAGAAAGAGCAATCTGCAAATTCACCTGGAATAACAAAAACCTAGGAGAGCAAAAACTCTTCTCAAGGATAAAAGAACCTCGGGTGGAATCGCCATGCCTGACCTAAAGCTGTAGTACAGAACAATTGTGATAAAAACTGCTTGGTACTGGTATAGAGACAGACAAGTAGACCAATGGAATAGAATTGAAGTCCCAGAAATGAACCCATACACCTATGGTCACTTGATCTTTGACAAGGGAGCTAAAACCATCCAGTGGAAAAAAGACAGCATTTTCAACAAATGGTGCTGGCACAACTGGCAGTTATCATGTAGAAGAATGAGAATCGATTCATTCCTATCTCCTTGTACTAAGGTCTAATGTGAGTGGATTAAGGAACTCCACATAAAACCAGAGAAACTGAAACTTATAGAGGAGAAAAAGGGGAAAAGCCTAAAAGAGATCGACACAGGGAAAAAATTCCTGAATAGAACATCAATGGCTTGTGCTATAAGATCGAGAATTGACAAATGAGACCTCATAAAATTGCAAAGCTTCTGTAAGGCAAAAGACACTGTCAATAAGACAAAAAGGCCACCAACAGATTGGGAAAGGATCTTTACCTATCCTAAATCAGATAGGGGACTAATATCTAATATATATAAAGAACTCAAGAAGGTGGGCTCCAGAAAATCAAATAACCCCATTAAAAATGGGGCTCAGAGCTAAACAAACAATTCTCACCTTAGGAATACCGAATGGCTGAGAAGCACCTGAAAAAATGTTCAGCATCCTTAATCATCAGGGAAATGCAAATCAAAACATCCCTGAGATTCCACCTCACACCAGTCAGAATGGCTAAGATCAAAAATTCAGGTGACAGCAGATGCTGGCCTGGATGTGGAGAAAGAGGAACACTCCTCCACTGTTGGTGGGATTGCAAGCTTGTACAACCACTCTGGAAATCAGTCTGGCAGTTCCTCAGAAATTGGACATAGTACTACTGGAGGATCCTGCAATACCTCTCCTGGGTATATATCCAGAAGATGTTCCAACTGGTAAGAAAGACACGTGCTCCACTCTGTTCATAGCAGCCTTATTTATAATAGCCAGAAGCTGGAAAGAACCCAGATGCCCCTCAACAGAGGAACAGATAGAGAAAATGTGGTACATTTACATAATGGAGTACTACTCAGCTATTAAAAAGAATGAATTTATGAAATTTTAGGCAAATGGATGGACCTGGAGGGCATCATCCTGAGTGAGGTAACCCAATCACAAAAGAACTCACTTTATATGTACTCACTGATAAGTGGATATTAGCCCAGAAATTTAGAACACACAAGATATAAGATACAATTTGTGAAACACATGAAACTCAAGAAGAATGAAGACCAAAGTATGGACACTTTGCCCCTTCTTAGAATTGGGAACAAAACACCCATGGAAGGAGTTACAGAGACAAAGTTTGGAGCTGAGACAAAAGGATGAACCATCTAGAGACTGCCACATCCGGGGATCCATTCCATAATCAGCCTCCAAACGCTGACACTATTGCATACACTAGCAAGATTTTGCTGAAAGGACCCCGATATTGCTGTCTCTTGTGAGACTATGCCAGGGCCTACCAAACACAGAAGTAGGTGCTCACAGTCAGCTATTGGATGGGTCACACGGCCCCCAATGGAGGAGGTAGAGAAAGTACCCAAGGAGCTAAAGGGATCTGCCTCCCTATAGGTGGAACAACAATATGAATTAACCAGTACCCCCCCCCCCAGAGTTCGTGTCTCTAGCTGTATATGTATCAGACGATGGCCTAGTAGGCCATCAGTGGAAAGAGAGGCCCATTTGTTATGCAAACTTTATATGCCTCAGTACAGGGGAACACCAGGGCCAAGAAGTGGGAATAGGTGGGTAGGGGAGTGGGGGGAGGGTATGGGGGACTTTTGGGATAGCATTGGAAATGTAAATGAGGAAAATACCTAATTAAAAAAATTAAAAAAAAAATAAATGTATTGTAACAGTTAAAAAAATCACCTTTATGAATAATTATCACTATCCCACATAATTACAGAAATAATGTAAGTTAAGTTGAAAAACAATATATATTGCTCATGTGCTAGACCTTCTACAATATAAACCCATTTCAAAGCAACATGCTTTGATATATATATATATATATATATATATACACATATATATATATATATATATATATATATATGAATATGAAAGGGCTCTAGATTGCCTTGAATATAGAAAAAGGACACCTCACAGAATACTCTACATTAATAAAATATGCTGATTTTGTTTTTAATGTTCAACTTTATTTGTGATATTACAAAATAGTCACAGTATAAGGAAAACCTCTCAGTTCTTTTCATAGAAATGGTCAAAATTACTTCATGTAATATCTGATTGTGATGTCAATGAATCTTGTGCTTGTGTAACGACAAAGCACGTATGAATTTACTTGGAAAATTGACAGGACAGAACATTAACAAGATCTCAATCTGTATGTAACCATCTGCAGTGGATGCTGTCACAGTTCACTTTGTCTTTTTTATCAGTTCTTGATTGTGATTCCAAATTGTGTCAGTGTTGAATAAGACTTAGCTAATGAGAAGAGATCACCAACTTCATCAGGGAATGCCCTACACTTCCCCATTTCTAAAGAGTTCTTCCACTCTGTTATTCATGACGAACCATGTTCTGCCTCATCCTCCTATCTATTATTTAAACACTGTTATGGTCTCCTTAGTCATAATTTGCTTTCTTCTGCATTTCAGTCTCAAAAAACATCAGATAAGTGGGACTGCTTCTGATTATTTTTTTCCATTTTTTATTAGGTATTTAGCTTATTTACATTTCCAATGCTATACCAAAAGTCCCCCATACCCACCCACCCCCACTCCCCTACCCACCCACTCCCCCCTTTTTGGCCCTGGCGTTCCCCTGTACTGGGGCATATAAAGTTTGCGTGTCCAATGGGCCTCTCTTTCCAGTGATGGCCGACTAGGCCATCTTTTGATACATATGCAGCTAGAGTCAAGAGCTCCAGGGTACTGGTTAGTTCATAATGTTGTTCCACCTATAGGGTTGCAGATCCCTTTAGCTCCTTGGGTTCTTTCTCTAGCTCCTCCATTGGGAGCCCTGTGATCCATCCATTAGCTGACTGTGAGCATGCACTTCTGTGTTTGCTAGGCCCCGGCATAGTCTCACAAGAGACAGCTACATCTGGGTCCTTTCGATAAAATCTTGCTAGTGTATGCAATGGTGTCAGCGTTTGGATGCTGATTATGGGGTGGATCCCTGGATATGGCAGTCTCTACATGGTCCATCCTTTCATCTCAGCTCCAAACTTTGTCTCTGTAACTCCTTCCATGGGTGTTTTGTTCCCAATTCTAAGGAAGGGCATAGTGATTATTTTTATTTAAGTCAGTGATTGAAGGTTGTATCCCCATATCATGAATGTGTTCAAATCTAAATATTTGTCACTATTAAAAATGCTGTCTTTCAAGCTGACAACTCTTATACATTATTTCAAACCACTTAGAAAATTCAGTGTCACTAGTGCACCACTGTGAGCAATTATTTTCCAAAAGAAAAATGAACTAATATATGCAATTTTAGAAGGTTCTGGGAAATGTGACTTTTCTTACTTTAGTATCTATAGTAATTACAATGGACAAAGTTTCCAGTGTGACTTTTCACATAAGTGGATATGCTATCTCCTAGCACCATATGTAATTTCCTGTAGGCACTGGCTTAGATAGGGTATACTGGCCTGTGAACTCTATTCCCACACTAAGATCTTTGTATTTAAAAACTGAATTTCTTTTAAGTTTAACAGACAACATTTCATAAAGATATGAAAACAGAGTAGAGGGCTTATGGAGTAATGTAGTGCATGCTAATAGTATAACAAGCAGGGGATGGGCTGGTCCTGGGAGCACTCATTTATTTATGTGAGTTTTTCAGAGAAATGGCTGCTTACACAGTTTTTCTTCATTTTTTAAGCAAGGGATTTTCATGATGATTTGTCCTTGTTTTTCAAAGCTTGTTTCTTAGCAACAGCTCCAAGGACTACTTCAGTAAAAACAGCCATTTTTAGACTTGGATTGGTAGTAAAAATTCATATTTTTTTGTTAGAAATACTGGAAACTCATATAGTTTTGGATATATTTAAAAACAGATAAATCAAATGTCCAGGTGCAATGGGTATTAGAAGCCGTATAAAAAGAAGTTCAAACTGCTTGTTTGAGGCACAGCTTATTTTATGAGTTTCTAGATATTTAATAATTTTATGTCAAATATTCAGGCCTTTGACATTCAGACGTCATTAATCATGGCTTTTATTGCAGTTATAAGTGTCACATTTGGTCCTGGCCCACAAGAAAAGTAATTTGGTTTCCTGATTTATTCATGGAAATCTCTTTGTTATTCAATGGGATAAATTATTTGTGCCCTGAGTTTTTCTGTTTAGACACTATATTATTGCCTCATAAAACAATGTGATGAAACAGTTGCTGCCTCAGAAAAACAGTAAAAAGAAAAAAAAAAAGGCAACTAGTTGGTTTTATTTGCAAACAATTAGAAAGTGGAATTCCATTATAAGTTAATTACAGAGATTAATTCTTATTTAGAATATGTCAAGAGGTGAAACAAATAAATTCTGTTATTAAATTTCACCTGGACACATGCTAATGAATTTAAGGGATTCATTATAAACCTCATTCCCCGCCCCCAAACTTTGGAGTGTCTCAAGTATCTCCATGCTTTTCCTGTCTAAAGCCAGGCTCTCTGGTCTGTCTGAGGTTTGCAGTTTTCCTCTAAGTAAGGACATACACTAAAAGATACTGTATGTAAAGTTCTGTTTGAGAGTGGTGGGTCTGCAAATATGTTGTGTAATATAAGGAATGTCTGTCCTTTTTCCTATGAAGACCAGCCATTTCTCTCACAGGGACCAGAGAGTAAAGTAGAAGAATATAATTTGAAGCTGTGGCTTCTCTAGCCTGGAAGTTGCACTTGATTCTCATGATCCTTGCAACTGCTCAATTGTAGCCTGAGCTGGAAAGGAGTGGCTTAGAGTAGCTTGACCAGAAGTAAGTGCAGGGACAAGGTCTTTTGAATTCTGGTAGAAAATAATTGAAAGTAGAATTGTTCTTCCTAGAAATGTTTTCATGTTCACACAAGCCCTCATTCCCATAAATAAAATATGTCACATGGTAAGCAAACAACTGATTCCTCAAATTGTTTTATTTTCCAATCTTCCATAGTCTAGAGATATTGCACAGAAAATTAAAGTAGCAGATAGGATTATGGATATCCATCATCTTGCCCTATCCTGGATCATCTGAGTCCAGTGTCATAGGTGTTTTAAAGTGGAACTGGGGGACAAATGTCAGTGTCAGAAATCTACGATGTGAGAAAGACTTGATTGTTCTTGGTTGCCTTTGAAGATGGAGACAGTTCATGAGCTAAGGAATTCATACAGGCTGAAGAAGCCAGAAAAGGCTAAAAAAATATCATGTTCTCTAGAGAAAAGAGCATCATGCTGGCTTTGATTTTGGTCCAATGAGACCTGCTCTGAACATCTGAACTTTAGACTATAAGAAATAAATGTGAGTTGTTGTAGCCTTACTGTTACACCTGTTCCAGGGGACAGTAGAATATAAAGGCATGATGAACATGATAGCTTTGCCCATTTCATGGTGAGAAAGCTTATAGAAACTCCTCCATTTGGATTTTGAAATACTGATTGTAAGATACTTTACTCTGAAGCTCAAAATGGCAATATGAAAATGTTATCTTGATGGTCAGTCAGTTAGTAGCTTCAGAAGTGAACTGCTTTCTAATTGGACTGAACCTTTTCTTACCTTTGCAGACTGAAAACAAGGTACTTTTCTATGTTGGGAAGTACTATTTTCTACAGCACAAATTAGTCTCATCCTGAAGATACCATGATCAGAATTTCAGAGTACAAGTGAGGGTGCCATGGCCCCTGTTTCTTAGCACTTTACTGCTCAATAAAGATCACTATGAACACTGGACTTCACTGTTTTACCCAAGTGTGCACAAGAACTACAAAAAATTTTCTGGTCCTAGCCTAAAACACTCTTAGCTGTTACGATTTTGTTTTATGCTTTTCTTTAAAGAGAAAAATAAATCTAGAAATATTCTTTCTAGTTCATTCCAGAATTTCTGGCTAGCTCCCTTTACCACCCAGCTATTTACCAGTAGAGATATTTGCTTGCTTTTTTTTTTTTTTTTTTTTTTTAAGATTGTACTTAACTGACCTTTTAAATTGATCTACTTTTTGTGGCATTGCCCCTCACAAACACAACTGGTTGCTTGGGCAAGTTATCACAGCACTTATAACTCTAGCCATATCTATTCATTCATTTATTCAGTCACTGATTTGTTCTGTATATTTAGTGACTATTCTTGTGAAGTATTGCTCTGAGTACTTGTGTTACAACAGTTAATGAAATCATGAAAATCTTTTAACTAATAGAAGCTTCTAGAAAAAAAAGATAACCTTAAGATAACCCACACTATGTGAAACATGGCCTTGCTCCTTTTCTGGAATGCAGTGGCTTGGGCAAGGGAAAGATGCCCTTGACCTCTCTCCCTTGTTCTTCACCCCTTACCACCACCAGCGGGTGGAAAGCTGACCCCAGGGTCATGAGAGTAGAAGAACTGTTCCTGCCAGCTTACTAGGTACAACACTTGGGAGAGAAGATCCTGCACCTCACCTGGGTAGCACAGTAGAGCAGTTCCTGCTGGAGTGGGCACAGCAAGTCCAGACCAGAGGGCATGAGAATGGGAGAGCTTGCTCTGGCCTTTGCCAGCTGTGGTATTGGGTGAACTAGCCAGGGTAGTACGGGAGTATTATCTCTGGTGATGGTGGAGAACTGGTGGCTAACCAGCTCAGCTAACACTCAGGAGAAATTCCAAGCTTTTGAGTTAAGACACCCTAGTATTGATCCCATCTATCAACTTCTGAAGCCCATGAAAGGGTGATTCCTCTAGATTCAGAGCTGTAGGCTCTCTAAGACTCAGGGTAACAATAGATATCCAATAGGAGTCCTGGTAAGGATCCAATATTGGCAGTGTAGCAGAGCCAGAGAATTCAAATACCAAACCAGTGACTTATTGCAATTAACATTTGCAAGTTAAGAAGTATAGACAAAGGGTATACTATGACACATGTGACACATCACAGCTTCCACAAGTTCTTTTTTCTTTTCTTTTCTTTTCTTTTCTTTTCTTTTCTTTTCTTTTCTTTTCTTTTCTTTTCTTTTCTTTTCCTTTCCTTTCCTTTCTTTTCCTTTCCTTTCTTTTCTTTTCTTTTCTTTTCTCTTCTTTTTCTTTTTCTTTTTTTTGGTGGGGAGGACATTGCAAGGGTGGGGGCAGTTACAAAGGATGGGAGGATGAGTGAGATTGGGATACATGATGTAAAATTCACAAGAATCATTTAAAAAGTTAAATAAACGGAAAAAAAGAAACTCATGCATATTCTTCTGTACCTTGTATACATAAAAATTTGAAATTTCATGTGGAGTCGTGATATTAGTGAAACCAGACAATACAAACCAGAGCTGTTTAAAAGAGGTTACTTTAATCAGAATGATATGAAAATTATTTATAAATAACTACAATTTCATTGTATATTCCTTACTATTCATGGTACTAAGGACCTCATGGAATCTTAGGGGTTCATAAGGGTTGTCAGGACATACAACCTGCATTTGTAGATGGAATACACTGACTTAATCAAACTATTAACACATTCACACTAATATTCACTAGACTATAACTCTTAAGACAGCAGTTTAAGCCATCTTAGATTTACAAATCCATGTATTTATATAATATTCTCATTTTCTTCTTATCTGTTTAAAAGCTACATCTACTTTTGAAACCAATATAAACCATTGTAAAACATTTTAAAGAGAAATAGTGATACCTGCCTCAGGTTCCCCTTAGAAGTAGTAAAATATTACATTACCCTCGAGGTAAAAAACAAAACAAAACTCAAAATATAGGCATGAGATGTTAACTTATTTTTGAAAAATAGCCAAACACTGACATTTATTCAATATTACATTTATATAAGGATATATATATATGTATATATATGTATATATATGTATATGTACCCATATGGAAAATAAAATTCTGCCATCTTTGATGTTTTCTTACAGATCAGCATGCATGAACCATGCAACCATTTTATTTAAGAGGTGACTTTATAGGCAGAGCACCTTGACATTAGGAAAATTCATCACACAAATAACAAAATAGTCACTATAGATTAAATAGCTATTACTTCTTGGGAATTTGAAATAGAACTTTGTTTAAAGCAAATCTTGACATACGCTTTTAGAATAAATAAACCATCATAAACTCAAAACAGCATGCATGGCATTTCTGTGTGTGTATATAAAACAATTTTTATAATACAATGGCACTTCACAACTTTTCTTTGACAGTCTATGCTTATTTTTAATAAGAACACACTTTCAAAAATATCCTAGTAAGCTATGAAATGCCAGAGAAGTATGATCAGCACATTTGCTTGTTCTAGCTTGTTTTCCTCCACACAGTGATAAGCTAAGCATGAAAGGGGCACACTTTGTGTATTATGTTATTCAATGCTTTACAACTAAATAGAATTCAGAGACTACTTCAGATATAATTTTTCATATTTTATGGAATAAATATTAGCCATGTATATTTTCAAAATAGTTACTTGAAAATAAAAAATGTCTTTCTATTTCCCATTAAGCCATTCTGAAGAAAAATGAAAATGTTTTAGGCATGCTACAAAATTTGATAACATGCCTTGAAAATAAATCACAGAAGTAGAATTGCATCATTTAGAAATATAATATAGTCTAAAACTTATTTATCCTCTGATCTTTATTTTATAAATTATTTTATAAAGTAAGGAAGCTAGGGCTGTAGATCTTTCATAGCCTTAATTTTATTCAAGACGCCATTGACCAAAAATGATACATAATGTTTTATTTCAAGTTCCTCAACTGCAAGCCTAGGTCTTCCCTAAGTGGTCACATCCTCCTACAAGCCTCTAGAAACCTTACATTGACTACAAGCAATATTAGTTATTATATAGAACCAACATAATTATATTATGTTATTATATTAGTTATATATAGAACCATATTATAGTTATTGTAATATATGTTATTAGTTATATATCGAACCAACATGTATTAGTTATTATATAGAACCAACATAATTTTCTTCTGAAATCAAATGATATGAGCTTTATAATTCTATTTAATGACCATAACTCAAACTTTCAGGAACCAATGATTTTTTCCAAGATTCCATTAAACTTACAAAAGCCCCAATAATGCTGTGTAACATTTTGAATTTCAAACAAATATTTTCTTGTAACCAAACAGTGCTCTATGGATGATGTTTTCAGCATACTGCAGAATCGGAATGTCTGTTGAAAGTTGCTTTGTAAAAGAACAAACATTATTTGCTATGTTATTGCATGTGAATTCTTTGAAAATTCTACAATGCATACAATGTATTTTGATTGTTCTCACCCCTACTTCTACCCCTTGCTTCTACTATATCCATTCCCAACAAGTTCACATGTCCTCCTCAACTTCATATTCTATTTTTCTGATAGACTGAGTCCATGTCTTTAGATATATGAGCCCCAGGAAGTCAACCAGGTCCTACTGGGTAGCCCCACACCTAAACTGTACTTGATGGAATATAAAAAAGCTCATGCAGTTTATAATTATATAAAAGAAATAGCATTTTTCAGCTGTGATTCAAAGTTACAGCCATTGTAAATCATAGTTTTTGGGAAGTGTTTAGAGCCATAATGAAGAATTATCAACAGACCTAAATGGCTGTTTCAATTAACTGTTGATCACTTAGAAAACAGGTTTTATCAAAGAAAACGTGTGTGCTAGTAGTTCCAGAATTGTCATAAAATAAAAAAAAGTTCAAATGCAGAATCTGGACCTACTGCTATCCTACTGAATTTATTTCAGTAAATGAATAATCCAAATAACTTTTACTCACATAAAACTTTAAGTTCTTGAAGATAGTGACAACTCCATATTGCCTTCAATGTCTATTTTTTTTCAAATATGGTTTATTGTTACAAATTGATTGTACTGTTAAATGAATAATCAAGTACTCTGGCCCAATAAGGAAATAATAGGAGGATAGTGATGGTAAAGAAACAGGGTAAAAATGGCCATCTTATCAAAAACACTCTACAGATTCAAAGCAATCCCATCAAAATTCTAGTTTAATTCTTCAGAGAGATAGAAAGAGCAATCCTCAAATAACCTGGAATAACAGAAAACCCAGGGTAGCAAAAAACTATTCTCAACAATGAAAGAACTTCTGGAGTAATTACCATCCCTGACCTCAAGCTGTACTACAGAGCAATAGTGTTAAAAACAAAACCAAAAACAAACAAAACAGAACAATAAAAAAACCCCACATGGTATTGGTTCAGAGACAGGCAGATAGATCATTGGAATCGAATTGAAGAACCAGAAATAAACCCACATGCCTATGGTTTCTTGATCTTTGTCAAAGAAGCAAAAATCATCCAGTGGAATAAAAGACATCATTTTCAACAAACAGTGCTGGTTTAACTGGCAGTCAGCACATAGACAAATGCAAATCAATCTATTCTTTCTTTGTACAAATCTCAAGTCCAAGTGGATGAAGGACCTCCACATATAACCAGATATGTTGAATCTAATAGAAGAGAAAGTGGGAAAGAACCTCTAACACATTGGCACAGGAGAAAATTTCCTGAACAGAACACGAATAGTTCATGCTCTAGGATCAACAATTGACAAATGGGACCTCATAAAATTGAAAAGCTTCTGTAAGACAAAGGACACTGTCAACAGGACAAAACAGCAACCAACAGATTGGGAAAATATCTTTACAAAATCTCCATCCCATGGAGAGCTAATATCCAAAATCTACAAAGAACTCAAGAAGTTAGACTTCAGAGAATCACATAAATCTATTAAAAATGGATTACAGAGCTAAACAAAGAGTTCTCAACTGAAGAATCTGGAATGGCCAAGAAGAACCTAAAGAAATGTTCTAACATCCTTAGGCATCAGGGAAATGCAAATCAAAACTACCCTGAGATTCCACCTCACACAAGTCAGAATGGGTAAGATTAAAAACTCAGGTGACAGCAGATGCTGGAAAGGATGTGACGAAACAGAAACACTCATCCATTGCTGGTAGGAATGCAAGCCGGTAAAAACACTTTGGAATCAGTCTGGTGGTGCCTTAGAAAATTGGAAATAGTTCTACATGAAGATTCAGCTATACCACCCCTGGACATATACCCAAAAGATGTTCCAACATATAACAAGAACACACGCTCCACTGGAAAGAACCCAGAAGTCACTAAAAGAAGAATGGATACAGATAATTTGGTACAGTTACACAATGGACTACTACTCAGCTATTAAAAACAATGACTTCATGAAATTCTTAGTCAAATAGATGTAAGAAGAAAATATCCTGAGTGAGGTAACCCAGACACAAAAGAACACACACACACATGCTATATAATCACTGATAAGTGGATTTTAGCCCCAAACTCAGAATACCCACAATACAACCCGCAAACTGTATGGAGCTTAAGAAGGAATACCAAAGCTTAACTTCAATCCTACATAGAATGGGGAACAAAGCAATCACAGGAAGTGTGGGGGGGAATACATGGAAGGGAAAGACAAGGGAGAGGAGGCTTGATGCCCCAGGATAAGGGGATGCTAGACCAATGAGGGAGGAGTGGCTGAATGGTGTAGGAGCACCCTCTGAGAGGCAAACGGAAAGGGAGAGAGGGAGGTGGGATGGGGGACTTGTGGAGGAATAATCGAGAAGGAGGATATCATTTGAAATGTAAACAAATAAAATACTTAATTTAAAAATCATCAAAGAGCCGGGCGTAGTGGCACATGCCTTTAATCCCAGCACTTGGGAGGCAGAGGCAGGTGGAGTTCTGAGTTTGAGTCCAGCCTGGTCTACAGAGTGAGTTCCAGGACAGCCAGGGCTACACAAAGAAACCCTGTCTTCAAAAACAAACAAACAAACAAACAAAAAAAAAACCAACCAAACAAAAAATCACCAAAAATAACTCCATTAAGTTGAAAAAAAAAAAAGAAAGAAAGAAACAGGGTAAAGAAAACTAACAAGCCAGAATCATTCTTCTATAGGAAATTAGAGATGTCACTATATCCCATTAATTTAGCTATTTTAGGTTACATGCCCGCATAGCAGTTGATAGGTAAGTGCCTTCTTGAGTGCATATAAAATTCAAAACGCTAAGAGTATTGTGAACTGAAAAGATACATACTTTCAATTATTCTTCAAGCTTCTTTAGCACTAATGTACCCATTTCAAATAGAAAATCACAGGTTTGTCAAGAGATTAAATGACTTGAGGACTCAGTGTTTTGCAGACAAATAATAATGCTAAAATTTGAAGTCATTATTTTAACCTTCAGTTATTGCCTCAAAATTTCTGCCTTTCTCATCCTAACCTGTTTTTTATTTACCTACTATGTGCATATACACAAGTTTACTTGTCTTTCCATAGATTAAAAAATCTTCAAAACTAGAATACAATGTGCAATATTAAAACTTCGCTATGGTGTATGTTTACAGATGAGTGTATGTTTTTATTTTATTGAAAATTGTAGTTCATTTTGGGTGCTGTCAAGCTGATTATATTAATATTTACAATTACTTGTTTAAGTTAAAATACAACTCAGGGTTTAAGTTCTTATAAATTAGAAGAGGGTTCATGGTTTTTTAAAATAATGCAATGTGCACCATACTTTCAATTTATGGTCTTGCACTACAAATGCAATGCAATAAAACAACAGCAAAATACCACACACTGCTGAAGTAAAGCAGCAAAACCATTTGTTTCTCAACCCTAGACTGCCTTAAGTCAAACAGTCAACAGAGCCAAATTCTCTCAGAAATCTGTATAGATCTTTGCTTGCCTTGTAGTGTCTGCATGGTCAGTCATCTTTAGCATTTCTTGATATGTATGAAGCTGCATATTTCCAGTCTGCCTTCCCCATAACACACTCTCTCTGTGCATATTGTACCTTCCCTTGGCCATCTACTTATAGGTCAGTAGTCACTTTAGATTAGAAACTTACCCTACTCTAATATGACCTGATCTTACTAACGATATCTCTGATGACTCTATTTCATTTGAAGGTCTCTTTTCTTAGGTATTGGGGATTGAGGCTCCAAAATATCTTTTATATGGTATGGCGAGATTTGAGGAATATGATGTCTAGTTTTGTTAATTTGACACAATCTGGAAGAACCTAAGGAAGTAGAGATTGTAGGCAATGGATTGTCTAGGTCAGGTTGCCCTATGTGCATGCTATGGGGGATTGTCTAGCTTGCATAGTTAATGAGAGAAGATCTATGTACTGTGGGCTACTCCATTCCCTGGGTTTAAGTCCAGGACAACATAATAAAGAAGAAAATGAACAACTAAGCAGAAGCATAGTTATATTTTACAATTATATAATAATGGATATGTGATATTCAATGCTTTAATTGTCTTTATAAAATGACATTTATCCTTCAAGACATACTTCTTTTAAAGCTAGTACCTAGGCTTAGCATATTTCTTAATACTATGATAATACAACTTCTATTATTATTTTTACTCTTGTTACATAGTAGAAAGCATGGATTTCATGAGCTTTATAATATACGTGTGTAGTCTAAAGACTTTGTTTTCAATGACACAAAGTAGTCAACCCTTAAACTATATACAAACAAATAAAAATGGACTTAGGAGGTTGCATTTGTGTACCCATATGCAACTAATAATCATGACAAAAGAGGGTATCAAAATGTGAGTTAGGGGACAGGGGAGGGGTTAAAACATGGGTATCTGGAAAGGGCTAGAGCAGAGAAAGGGAAAGAGAAAGTAATATAATTCTGCTTTAATTTAAAAAGTATAATATTCCAATTATAATCTGACTTTGCATTTCTGCTGCTAAAATATTTTACTTTAAATATACATAAAATATCCATTATTTGAAGAGTATCTAACAAAAATCTTATTGTAAAATTTTATGCACTATGGTTAAATTAAAAGAAGCAGCAAGACCCCAAATGAGCACATGATTTTAACCACTGATAGTTGGTACTCTCTTTTCTCATTATAGGCCTCCAACTGACAGCTCTACTTTCATCATGATTCAGCTTAAGGCTCAGCTGCTCCATGAAACTTTTAGAGTCTAACCCAAGCAAAAAAATGTAAAGATCACAAGCGTTTAATAAGATAATAGAAGACAGACCACAAAATTGAATGACATGAACTCTCAGACTCAATATAAGTAAGATTGATTTTTATGTTCTTTGCAGAAGAGATGCCTGTTTTAAAATAATGGTTAAGAGTAAAATATGGTCTGTATCCTAGCACCAATTCTCATAAGAACAAGTTCTTACCAAACTGAGGTTAGTTGCTGATGTTGGCTAAAATGAGGGGAAATATATTCCCAAATGTTTCCATATGTTACAAAGTTACCCACAATCCTCAATCTAAACCTAAGTGAAAGCAGAAACCAAGAATGAATCATGGATTAAAACTTGATTCTTTAGAATAGCAGTAGAACCTTGAAAAGTTGAGTTTATAATGCCATATCCTTATGTATAACCAAGAGTAAAAGAGTAAAGCCTGAAATAGTTCGATTATATAAGAAGAGAACTTTATTTTCTTAAGAAGACCACTTATTAGCTCTAAACATAGCTTTAAGTTGAATTTGTATTTCAGCTTGAGCTAAGGAGGAGTGATCCTCAGGAGCCATCCTATACATGGTGTGAATTGTAATGAATTTTCATTGTAGTGATCCTGACAGAGTGCATGGAGAGAAACTCAGAGTAGTAAAAAGCAATCTTTGAAAAGACCCATATTCATGGCAATACTCAGAAAGCTTCTATATATGAAACTACCACTTATGACTTCATATTTTTCAAACTGCAGGACAGTGGGAGAATGTATACAAGATGAAATCAATAAAGCAAAAATCCAGACATTGACCTTTAAGGAATTCACATAGAGGAGTTAAATGGTAGCGTGTAAAAGAAGTATATTCAGGAGGCTTAAAACCTAAAGCAAGAGAGCAAAGTATGAATGAAAGCCACAGAGTATATTTAATTATACAAGCTCGATAGCTGGAATTTCTAGAACTTAAAATGCAGAACTAAGCATTAGAACAACCACAGAGAAAAGGTTTTAACTGGCAGGAATTATTATAAAGAATATGTGACAAACCAGGATGGAGATGATTAATTTAAAAAGCGAGATAAGTGTCATTTGCTTCATGCTATTGGTAGAAGTTGGCTGATTGGGAATTGGGACATGCAGTTCAATATTTGAGAATATTCAAAGAAAAACGAGAAGAACACAAAAGTACCAGAAAATAACATTTAGAAAACTATGAGGAAAATGAAGAACATTCAAGGCTACTTTATAATTGAAATTCATCTACATATGCAAAAAATACCTTCAATAAAAATAATCCATTTTGTGCCGCAGAGATGGTACTGGAGTTAAGAACACAGACTGCTCTCACAAAGAACCAAGTTTAGTCCCTTGTAATATATATCCACTTCAGGCAGTTCACAACCACTGTAACTTCAGCTCTAGGGAAACAATGTCTAAAGGTACTCTTTCTCTCTTCTCCTTCCTCTCCTCACTACTTCTCTCCTCCTTTCTTCTTTCCTCCCCCAACCTTCCCTTCTCCTCTCCTAGGCACTTCTCTTCTCTCTTTTTTTCTTCTCCTCTTTGTCTTCTTCCTCATCCTTCTTCCTCCCCCCTCTCTCTCATCTCTCTCTCTCTGAAAGTAGCTCTCTCTAATTTCAGTCACCAGAATTGTAAGAAAATACATTTTTCTGACATTTAACCAGAACAGTGTATGGCATTTGTTATCATGAATACAGCTAACTAAGATATATACAACTTTATTTTCTCTCCAATAAGCAGATATCTTACAGAAATGCATTAGATATTGAAGGACCTTTTCCAGAAGAAAATAGTTGGTCATGGAAGATAAAAGTGCAATGCTATTTTGTTTTTTTTCTTCCAAGTTATTTGAATCTCATATCAAAGTATAAAGAGTGAATATGCTCAACAAATAATGTACAACTAGCTTTCTGAGAACTTTTAGAATTAATTCATGCAAGAAACAGAGATAGATAGACTCTGCTTTCAACAAGACATACTCTCACTGAAGCTTAGGGTAAGAGATTCAAAGAATTATATGCCTATCAAAATTCAACCTGGGGATAAACTTCTGCCAGCTAATAGGATTCTTGACTTTGAAGTGCTCCTTTTGTCTCTTCATGGCTTTTCCTCTGGCACCCTTATTTCATGCAGAGATGATAAATATATGAGCACGATGGATGAGCCTGTTCAGTCTAATAAAACCCTACCACGTCCAAATAATCTATAAAGCTAGTTACATACTTTATTTCTTGATTCATATAATCAAGTTATCAAAGTATTACATAAAAAGACTTCTTTTATTTTAAAAAAAGAAGACAGTCTATAGATTAACAGGAAACATCACTAGTCTCTAAACTTGACTTCATTTTAAAATATGTTATATAGCTAGTGAGATGGTTTAGAGGGGGAAAGTGCTTGCTGTACACATCTGAGGTCAATCCCTAGCTCCAAATTAGAAAATATGGATGAGGCTATGACTCTGTAATCCCAAAAATCCTATAGGAAAAATGGGTGACAGGAACAGGAATGAGATGGTCTGTAGCTGAGTGATCTTTGACTATGGGTTCCACAGCAGACACAAGAGAAATCCTGGCTCTGCAGGTGGAAGGAAAGAATTGACTCCTGTAAATTGTCCTTTGGTGCCTACAATGTGGCATGGTCCATCTGTCCATGTGCTAACACACACACACACACACACACACACACACACACACACACCATATCTACATACACACAAAAAACAATCATTTAAAAGATATTCTACTGGCATAATGCTAACTTAAAAATTCCACAGACAGAAGTCTGTGTTATGCTTGTTAAGCTACATGACAGTAAATGATTAAGAAGCAATGAGCTTTTCACAGTATTAAAAGGAAATTCAGGTTAGACAGACTGTTGGGCACACATGGTGTGTTGCTGTTCAACTTGGTCCAAGACCCAAGCTTCTGCACTTCATTTTGCTTGAGAGAATGATTCACCCACTTAATAACCCATACATCATCTTTAGCTACAGAACAGAGCCAAGCGACTTGAAACCACTTGGTGAATTAAACATCTATCATCTCCACAAAACATGTATTTACTCTTCCTTTAATGATAGCAGCTCAGATGTTGTTTTTTCTGGCTAGTTTTTCTTACTCCCACAGCTTCCTATATTTCCAAGCTGCTTAATTGGACTCAGGTGTATTTTGAAAGCCAAAAATTCTCAGCTGTCTTCCCAAAAGGGCAGATGTCCAGGAAAGACAGGGAAAAGAATGGTGGGGAAGATATATGAGTCTGCTCTACGAGTAGGAAACAGGTATTATCAAGAAACCTAAACATTCCTATTTTGATGAAGAAGTGAACATATTTTGGAGAAAGTAGAATGTGACACTCTAAAATCATAATAAACTAAACTGCTCTGTGAGGGCATACAATTTCTCAGCACATTTGCAAAGGCATCTTCTGAAGCATGAGAGGATCCGATTATCCTTGATGTTTAACTTCGGAATTTCAGTTTTGGGCAGCAGAGGTTACCATGTTTCTGGTCTTTTTTTTATTCAATATCATGTGTGTTATTATGACTCTCATCAACTCTATTATCAACAAGTGTTTATTTTGCCTGGAGCCAGAACAGAAATATCTTTCACAATTACTACAACTATGGAGATTTAACGACAGTGTGCATATGGCCATGCAAGGCACAGCAAATATCTAACAGGAACTTATTTCAGTCTCTGTAGAGGCTGACCAATCACTGCAGGACTTTTGTGTTCATGGTGGGAGAAATATTCTCCATGATTCTATGGGGGTAGGGCAGAAAACACCTTTGAGTCCTACTCTCTTTCTCTCTCTGTCTCTCTGTTTCTCTCTCTGTTTCTGTCTCTCTCTGTCTCTCTCTGTGTGTCTCTCTGCATTATGAAATATGTATAAAAGTTAGCAAAATGGAAAGAGGAACATTTTTTTTTAGTACTGGTGAGACACATCCTCCTCTGGAGATGAGAGAAAATGACATCCAGAACACTAAAGTAAGAAATGACCATGCACTGATTGGCATAGAACTCGTGGTCACAGGTCTGAAATGTTCATGAGTAATTATGATGGCTTCTTTGTAGTTTAATAAAGGTGTCAGAGAAAATATGATTAAAGCAATTTTAAAACCAAAGAACTAATTATTGGTTGTTACTAATGGATGCTCCAAAGTTGCCAAAAAAATTAGCTTGGGCTTTTATTATAATCAATGACTATAGATGTTTATTCATTTGTTCAATAAATATTTCAGTTAATTGAATAACAAGAATAATTAAGTTAACAGGATAAAATGTCTTATGCATTTGTAGTCTGCATCATATTTGCTCTTGTGTAACCACTTTCTGCTTTATCAGTTAACCGTGCATTTCCAGCATGAATGCTAAAATCTTTGCATGTCTTTCCTATCACTCAGAATAGTTATAAAGAGCACATGATTATTTATGAGCCTGACAGTGTCCATTGCCTGACTTAGAAAAATGACTATAATTGAAGCAACATTAATGATAACACTAGAGAGTAATAAAACCAAAAATATTCACGCATCTATGTATGTCCATACATTTGCTCTAAATTGTCCAGTGTTCACAAATTATTGTAATGCTTATTACTGAATAATACTAAATGAATGAACGAATCAGAAGTTTATAGGAATGGTTATTTCTGAAATACTGAATGAAGTGAAAATACTTATCAAAATTATAACAGTATTAAAATAAAAAATAAGGTATGTTTTTGAAATTTATTAGGAAGAAATTGTAGGTCAAATCCTAAAAGGAATTCAAACATTCTTTAATGACTAATACATTTCAGAAAAGACTCAAAATTATGTTCTTTAATGTACCAACTAAGCCTGTCTTACTAAGCCTGTAATGCTACATCATACTAGGCATGAGGGGTAAAAAGTGGATTGTGCCATTCATCAAAATTTCTCAATCATTATTCAAATATGAACAAAATAAATGCAGTAAACGAGTTGATGTTTTTCTGACTTCCCATCACTCTATTGACTATGGCAGTGGGAGTGGCCAAAGGATATCCCAATCTCAATAGAACTGACAGTTGGTTTGGTTCAAGCAGCTTATACTGCCACTTCTATTTCCACTTTGGAACTTTCCCCTAATCACTTCTATTTACAAAGAAAATCTGCTTCTTTCCTGGTACTCCATCACCCCTGAGCTCTCTAGTCTTGTAGATTAGAAATTACAAAGGAATGCTGTCTTAGTGTTTCATTGACACTATGGGTCAAGCATTCAAACACACAAGTGTATGGGGGCATAACCGATTTAAATCACCCACACGCTGCCTATGTAGCTTTTGCCCTTTCCCTAGTGACTTAGAAAATTAGTCTAAAACATCAAATTATATGATCAAGCAGGATTCTTTTCTTTGAGCTTTTCTAGCTGTCACTTAAGTGTTTGCTGAGTTTGGAGAATACTGAATGACTAACAATTATAGAAACCCAATTTAATTTTCTTCCATGATCAATTA
The DNA here is from genome assembly GCF_000001635.26 of Mus musculus. Taxonomy (NCBI): domain Eukaryota; kingdom Metazoa; phylum Chordata; class Mammalia; order Rodentia; family Muridae; genus Mus; species Mus musculus. Next base: position 65,837,767 of record NC_000074.6, on the reverse strand, counting down.
ATATAAAACTTAAGGTCACACCTGTAAAAGTCACAATATTATAAGCTAATAAAGCCTTCTAAACATCTGTTATTCAATATTATTTCATTTGCTTTAAAAACAAATATTGAAAAAAAATATCCGATAAAACATATGAAGTGATTTTAGCTAAAAGTCAGTTTATCCAGTCAAAAGGTTAGATCATAAAATAAAGTGTCCAACAAGTTACTAGTTGCACATAAGGTGAGAGTATCTTTCTTCCTCTTAGTCTCATTCAGAAAATTACAAAAATCTTACTGTCTCCGTCCTCATACAATAATATTCTTTAGGAAATGTATAAAGAATAAGCATAGAAATGCATGAATATCAGTATCTTTCACTTTCCCAGGAGTTTTTAAGTGTAATTTTTGTTCTGGGTATATTATAATATAAAGGGCATTTTAAGGACCTTTATAATAGTTATTTCATTAAAGATCTGGAAATTGAAAACTAATGGAATGAAAATTCAACAATGTGGCCATTATTGTAAAGAAGAAACCAAACACTTATTTCCAAATATTTAGGTTTACATTTTAATCTTCACTTAGACTCCTTTGGGCAATTTCAAATCACATGCAAAAAACATATTTATAATATTTTAAATATCTGTTCCTTGAAAAGTGTTGGCAAATAATACTGAAAAATTTTCAAGTGCATCAAAACAAATTAAGAATCAGTTGCAGGAGCCCCGGGCTACCTTGCCAGCAGAGTCTTGCCCAACAGCCGCAAGGGTCCACACAGGACTCCCCACGGGACCCTAAGACCTCTGGTGAGTGGATCACAGTGCCTGCCCCAATCCAATCGCGTGGAACTTGAGACTGCGGTACATAGGGAAGCAGGCTACCCGGGCCTGATCTGGGGCACAAGTCCCTTCCGCTCGACTCGAGACTCGAGCCCCGGGCTACCTTGCCAGCAGAGTCTTGCCCAACACCCGCAAGGGTCCACACAGGACTCCCCACGGGACCCTAAGACCTCTGGTGAGTGGATCACAGTGCCTGCCCCAATCCAATCGCGCGGAACTCGAGACTGCGGTACATAGGGAAGCAGGCTACCCGGGCCTGATCTGGGGCACAAGTCCCTTCCGCTCGACTCGAGACTCGAGCCCCGGGCTACCTTGCCAGCAGAGTTTTGCCCAACACCCGCAAGGGTCCACACGGGACTCCCCACGGGACCCTAAGACCTCTGGTGAGTGGATCACAGTGCCTGCCCCAATCCAATCGCGTGGAACTTGAGACTGCGGTACATAGGGAAGCAGGCTACCCGGGCTTGATCTGGGGCACAAACCCCTTCCACTCCACTCGAGCCCCAGCTACCTTGCCAGCTGAGTCGCCTGACACCCGCAAGGGCCCACACAGGATTCCACACGTGATCCTAAGACCTCTAGTGAGTGGAACACAACTTCTGCCAGGAGTCTGGTTCGAACACCAGATATCTGGGTACCTGCCTTGCAAGAAGAGAGCTTGCCTGCAGAGAATACTCTGCCCACTGAAACTAAGGAGAGTGCTACCCTCCAGGTCTGCTCATAGAGGCTAACAGAGTCACCTGAAGAACAAGCTCTTAACAGTGACAACTAAAACAGCTAGCTTCAGAGATTACCAGATGGCGAAAGGCAAACGTAAGAATCCTACTAACAGAAATCAAGACCACTCACCATCATCAGAACGCAGCACTCCCACCCCACCTAGTCCTGGGCACCCCAACACAACCGAAAATATAGACCCAGATTTAAAAACATTTCTCATGATGATGATAGAGGACATCAAGAAGGACTTTCATAAGTCACTTAAAGATTTACAGGAGAGCACTGCTAAAGAGTTACAGGCTCTTAAAGAAAAGCAGGAAAACACAGCTAAACAGGTGATGGAAATGAACAAAACCATACTAGAACTAAAAGGGGAAGTAGACACAATAAAGAAAACCCAAAGCGAGGCAACGCTGGAGATAGAAACCCTAGGAAAGAGATCTGGAACCATAGATGCGAGCATCAGCAACAGAATACAAGAAATGGAAGAGAGAATCTCAGGTGCAGAAGATTCCATAGAGAACATCGACACAACAGTCAAAGAAAATACAAAATGCAAAAGGATCCTAACTCAAAACATCCAGGTAATCCAGGACACAATGAGAAGACCAAACCTACGGATAATAGGAATTGATGAGAATGAAGATTTTCAACTTAAAGGGCCAGCTAATATCTTCAACAAAATAATAGAAGAAAACTTCCCAAACATAAAAAAAGAGATGCCCATGATCATACAAGAAGCATACAGAACTCCAAATAGACTGGACCAGAAAAGAAATTCCTCCCGACACATAATAATCAGAACAACAAATGCACTAAATAAAGATAGAATATTAAAAGCAGTAAGGGAGAAAGGTCAAGTAACATATAAAGGAAGGCCTATCAGAATTACACCAGACTTTTCACCAGAGACTATGAAAGCCAGAAGAGCCTGGACAGATGTTATACAGACACTAAGAGAACACAAATGCCAGCCCAGGCTACTATACCCGGCCAAACTCTCAATTACCATAGATGGAGAAACCAAAGTATTCCACGACAAAACCAAGTTCACACAATATCTTTCCACGAATCCAGCCCTTCAAAGGATAATAACAGAAAAGAAGCAATACAAGGACGGAAATCACGCCCTAGAACAACCAAGAAAGTAATCATTCAACAAACCAAAAAGAAGACAGCCACAAGAACAGAATGCCAACTCTAACAACAAAAATAAAAGGGAGCAACAATTACTTTTCCTTAATATCTCTTAATATCAATGGACTCAATTCCCCAATAAAAAGACATAGACTAACAGACTGGCTACACAAACAGGACCCAACATTCTGCTGCTTACAGGAAACCCATCTCAGGGAAAAAGACAGACACTACCTCAGAGTGAAAGGCTGGAAAACAATTTTCCAAGCAAATGGACTGAAGAAACAAGCTGGAGTAGCCATTTTAATATCGGATAAAATCGACTTCCAACCCAAAGTTATCAAAAAAGACAAGGAGGGACACTTCATACTCATCAAAGGTAAAATCCTCCAAGAGGAACTCTCAATTCTGAATATCTACGCACCAAATGCAAGGCCAGCCACATTCATTAGAGACACTTTAGTAAAGCTCAAAGCATACATTGCACCTCACACAATAATAGTGGGAGACTTCAACACACCACTTTCTTCAAAGGACAGATCGTGGAAACAGAAACTAAACAGGGACACAGTGAAACTAACAGAAGTTATGAAACAAATGGACCTGACAGATATCTACAGAACATTTTATCCTAAAACAAGAGGATATACCTTCTTCTCAGCACCTCACGGGACCTTCTCCAAAATTGACCATATAATTGGTCACAAAACAGGCCTCAATAGATACAAAAATATTGAAATTGTCCCATGTATCCTATCAGACCACCATGGCCTAAGACTGATCTTCAATAACAACATAAATAATGGAAAGCCAACATTCACGTGGAAACTGAATAACACTCTTCTCAATGATACCTTGGTCAAGGAAGGAATAAAGAAAGAAATTAAAGACTTTTTAGAGTTTAATGAAAATGAAGCCACAACGTACCCAAACCTATGGGACACAATGAAAGCATTTCTAAGAGGGAAACTCATAGCGCTGAGTGCCTCCAAGAAGAAACGGGAGACAGCACATACTAGCAGTTTGACAACACATCTAAAAGCCCTAGAAAAAAAGGAAGCAAATTCACCCAAGAGGAGTAGACGGCAGGAAATAATCAAACTCAGGGGTGAAATCAACCAAGTGGAAACAAGAAGAACTATTCAAAGAATTAACCAAACGAGCAGTTGGTTCTTTGAGAAAATCAACAAGATAGATAAACCCTTAGCTAGACTCACTAAAGGGCACAGGGACAAAATCCTAATTAACAAAATCAGAAATGAAAAGGGAGACATAACAACAGATCCTGAAGAAATCCAAAACACCATCAGATCCTTCTACAAAAGGCTATACTCAACAAAACTGGAAAACCTGGACGAAATGGACAAATTTCTGGACAGATACCAGGTACCAAAGTTGAATCAGGATCAAGTTGACCATCTAAACAGTCCCATATCACCTAAAGAAATAGAAGCAGTTATTAATAGTCTCCCAACCAAAAAAAGCCCAGGACCAGATGGGTTTAGTGCAGAGTTCTATCAGACCTTCAAAGAAGACCTAATTCCAATTCTGCACAAACTATTTCACAAAATAGAAGTAGAAGGTACTCTACCCAACTCATTTTACGAAGCCACTATTACTCTGATACCTAAACCACAGAAAGATCCAACAAAGATAGAGAACTTCAGACCAATTTCTCTTATGAATATTGATGCAAAAATCCTCAATAAAATTCTCGCTAACCGAATCCAAGAACACATTAAAGCAATCATCCATCCTGACCAAGTAGGTTTTATTCCAGGGATGCAGGGATGGTTTAATATACGAAAATCCATCAATGTAATCCATTATATAAACAAACTCAAAGACAAAAACCACATGATCATCTCGTTAGATGCAGAAAAAGCATTTGACAAGATCCAACACCCATTCATGATAAAAGTTTTGGAAAGATTAGGAATTCAAGGCCCATACCTAAACATGATAAAAGCAATCTACAGCAAACCAGTAGCCAACATCAAAGTAAATGGAGAGAAGCTGGAAGCAATCCCACTAAAATCAGGGACTAGACAAGGCTGCCCACTTTCTCCCTACCTTTTCAACATAGTACTTGAAGTATTAGCCAGAGCAATTCGACAACAAAAGGAGATCAAGGGGATACAAATTGGAAAAGAGGAAGTCAAAATATCACTTTTTGCAGATGATATGATAGTATATATAAGTGACCCTAAAAATTCTACCAGAGAACTCCTAAACCTGATAAACAGCTTCGGTGAAGTAGCTGGATATAAAATAAACTCAAACAAGTCAATGGCCTTTCTCTATACAAAGAATAAACAGGCTGAGAAAGAAATTAGGGAAACAACACCCTTCTCAATAGTCACAAATAATATAAAATATCTTGGCGTGACTCTAACTAAGGAGGTGAAAGATCTGTATGATAAAAACTTCAAATCTCTGAAGAAAGAAATTAAAGAAGATCTCAGAAGATGGAAAGATCTCCCATGCTCATGGATTGGCAGGATGAACATTGTAAAAATGGCTATCTTGCCAAAAGCAATCTACAGATTCAATGCAATCCCCATCAAAATTCCAACTCAATTCTTCAACGAATTGGAAGGAGCAATTTGCAAATTTGTCTGGAATAACAAAAAACCTAGGATAGCAAAAAGTCTTCTCAAGGATAAAAGAACTTCTGGCGGAATCACCATGCCAGACCTAAAGCTTTACTACAGAGCAATTGTGATAAAAACTGCATGGTACTGGTATAGAGACAGACAAGTAGACCAATGGAATAGAACTGAAGATCCAGAAATGAACCCACACACCTATGGTCACTTGATCTTCGACAAGGGAGCTAAAACCATCCAGTGGAAGAAAGACAGCATTTTCAACAATTGGTGCTGGCACAACTGGTTGTTATCGTGTAGAAGAATGCGAATCAATCCATACTTATCTCCTTGTACTAAGGTCAAATCTAAGTGGATCAAGGAACTTCACATAAAACCAGAGACACTGAAACTTATAGAGGAGAAAGTGGGGAAAAGCCTTGAAGATATGGGTACAGGGGAAAAATTCCTGAACAGAACAGCAATGGCTTGTGCTGTAAGATCGAGAATCGACAAATGGGACCTAATGAAACTCCAAAGTTTCTGCAAGGCAAAAGACACCGTCAATAAGACAAAAAGACCACCAACAGATTGGGAAAGGATCTTTACCTATCCTAAATCAGATAGGGGACTAATATCCAACATATATAAAGAACTCAAGAAGGTGGACTTCAGAAAATCAAATAACCCCATTAAAAAATGGGGCTCAGAACTGAACAAAGAATTCTCACCTGGGGAATACCGAATGGCAGAGAAGCACTTGAAAAAATGTTCAACATCCTTAATCATCAGGGAAATGCAAATCAAAACAACCCTGAGATTCCACCTCACACCAGTCAGAATGGCTAAGATCAAAAATTCAGGTGACAGCAGATGCTGGCGAGGATGTGGAGAAAGAGGAACACTCCTCCATTGTTGGTGGGAGTGCAGGCTTGTACAACCACTCTGGAAATCAGTCTGGCGGTTCCTCAGAAAACTGGACATAGTACTACCGGAGGATCCAGCAATACCTCTCCTGGGCATATATCCAGAAGATGCCCCAACAGGTAAGAAGGACACATGCTCCACTATGTTCATAGCAGCCTTATTTATAATAGCCAGAAGCTGGAAAGAACCTAGATGCCCCTCAACAGAGGAATGGTTACAGAAAATGTGGTACATCTACACAATGGAGTACTACTCAGCTATTAAAAAGAATGAATTTATGAAATTCCTAGCCAAATGGATGGACCTGGAGGGCATCATCCTGAGTGAGGTAACACATTCACAAAGAAACTCACACAATATGTATTCACTGATAAGTGGATATTAGCCCCAAACCTAGGATACCCAAGATATAAGATATAATTTGCTAAACACATGAAACTCAAGGAGAATGAAGACTGAAGTGTGGACACTATGCCCCTCCTTAGATTTGGGAACAAAACACCCATGGAAGGAGTTACAGAGACGGAGTTTGGAGCTGAGATGAAAGCCAGGGATCCACCCCATAATCAGCATCCAAACGCTGACACCATTGCATACACTAGCAAGATTTTATTGAAAGGACGCAGATGTAGCTGTCTCTTGTGAGACTATGCCGGGGCCCAGCAAACACAGAAGTGGATGCTCACAGTCAGCTAATGGATGGATCATAGGGCTCCCAATGGAGGAGCTAGAGAAAGTAACCAAGGAGCTAAAGGGATCTGCAACCCTATAGGTGGAACAACATTATGAGCTAACCAGTACCCCGGAGCTCTTGACTCTAGCTGCATATATATCAAAAGATGGCCTAGTCGGCCATCACTGGAAAGAGAGGCCCATTGGACTTGCAAACTTTATATGCCCCAGTACAGGGGAATACCAGGGCCAAAAAGGGGGAGTGGGTGGGCAGGGGAGTGGGGGTGGGTGGATATGGGGGACTTTTGGTATAGCATTGGAAATGTAAATGAGTTAAATACCTAATAAAAATGGAAAAAAAAAAAAAAAAACAATGACCACAAAAAAAAAAAAAAAAAAAAAAAAAAAAAAAAGAATCAGTTGCAATCTCATCTACTCAATTTTGTCTAGTTCAATATGGGTCTTATATGGTACTTCCAGTCACTACTTTCATAGTGTTCAAGGTTGACTGCCTGGGTTGAATGTCATCACCACAGATTACTTTTCCAATAGCAGATCAGACCAATTGTTAGGCAACTGCAATTTCTACCATTTCTCCTCCTTAACACACATTTCTGAAGTATATAACAAGTGCCCTTCTATAGCTAGGAAGGATTTTAGGAAGCAATTACTCTGCAGAAATTGGCTGACACTGTAATGTCAACCAGGCTACTGAAAGGGTCCATTAGAAAAGCTACCCTGTAGTTCCTTCTGCACTCAAATAGGAAAGTTCAAAAACGAAAGTGCTTTTCAATGTGTTTCAGCATATGCTGAACCTCAAGTGTGCAATCTTGGGCTTAATGGGTGACAAACCCCTGGTGATACTGGCAGAACAACAATGAAAGAGGGGCTTGAAATGGTGGAACATTTACCTACACAATTCTCATCAGCTTTTCACAGCTTCTTAGCAGCCAGTTATCCAACTAAATGGTACTGTGTAGGTAATCAGATTGATGGATCTAAATACAAATGGGAAAATTGAAATATTTCCCCCTTACCAACCAGCATCTATCCTCCTCCCTTCCCCCTCCCTCCTTCCTTCCCTCCTTCTTGCTTTCCCTTATCCCCTCCCACCTAATGTTTTTTAATCCTTCTTGTGTTTTCTGACTTATTTACTGTGTGTTAGGCATGAACTATGTTATGAGGCTTTAGAAACACGAGTGCATTTTAGCCACTAATGAAAACAAGGACTTGTAGGTACAAACTTCTATGTCAATACAAGTTCATGGTGCCTTTCCCATCATATTCATCTGCATTTTTACAATAGGGACAAGCACTTTCAGAGGCATCATTTTCACCTTGCATGTATGTGCTCTATGACTGTGAATGACCATGGAGTGTCGATGTACATACCCCAACATCCATTTACTCTTTCCTTTTTAAACAATAGCCTTTAACACAGCTAGATTGGAAATGTACAGCTTAAGGGAGCATGCTCAAGAATCTGTCCATTGAAATGTGAGCATATAAGGGGTCCCAGGAAATTATACCCTTACTTCCTTTATTCAAGGACGGCAATACTGTGATACTAACTTCTATGTGGGCCTTGCCTGATACTGATGATGCATTTTTCTACTTTCCTGTAATTTTGACTTGCTTGCTTGTTCTTTGCATGTATGTTTGAGTTCATGGCTGTTCAGGAAACAGAGACTGGAGATTTATCATAGCAATGAGTTTGGTTTGTGTAAGTATTGCAGTGGACAGAACAGCTTTGCAGTGTACCTTCTGTCTCACTGTGTCTACTGAAATGGTTTCTCAATGTATTCTCTCTGAAGGTGGTTAGAAATCTTGCTAGTAATTTTTTAAAATCTTTTATGTATGTATGTGTGTATGTATGTATGCATTTTTTATTTAAACACTCCAAATTTCATTCTCCCTGCCTAGTCTACCCTCTGACATCCCATACCTCCTCCCCACCCCTTATCTCGAGGATCTCCCCACTCCCCACTCCTCACCCAATGAGACCTCTAAACTCCCTGGGGCCTCCAGTCTCTAGAGGGCTGGGTGTATCTTCTCTGACTGAACCCAGACCCAGCAGTCCTTTGTTATATGTGTGTTGGGGGTCTGATTTCAGCTGGAGCATGCTGCCTCATTAGTGTGCCAGGGTTTGAGAGATCTTCTGGGTACAGGTTAATTGAGACTGCTGGTTCTCCTACAGTGCCACCCTCCTCCTCAGCTTCTTCCAGCCTTTCCCTAATTCAACCACAGGGATCAGCAGCTTCTGTCCATTGGTTGGGTGCAAATATCTGCATCTGACTCTTTCAGCTGCTTGTTGGGTCTTCTGAAGGGTAATCATGATAGGTCTCTTTAGTTTAGAGAGTTCAACTTTATTTCCTAATGGGATAAGGTTGAGCTAAAATATTCATATATTTAATAACATTACTTTTTAAAAAATGATACACTATTGATCAGTATTGCAGGATCATATACTTATGCTGAATCTCTTATAAAATATACAACTCAAAAACTACTTGTCAAATTATTAAGGAAGATAAAGGAGAAACACATTTTATAAAATATTACTAGTTAGACCCTAGTTTATAATTTGGAGAATAATAAGTTTATTGCATAAATTATAGTTTAAGATTCACTGGGTCCATCTAGCCAGTGAATGCAAGAATAAAATTCTACCAAACTTTCTGAGAGTGTTTCTAGCTGAGTCTGGAGCAAACCCTAGCCTTGGGCTGTGGTTGTGTTAACTTGCTTATTCTTGCTAAACCTTGCATAAGTTTCCACCCTCCTTATCAGATCTCTCACTACTGAAGTCAAGATGTAACAGCATCTACTTTAGATGTGTGTGAATGAAATGATAAATGTGGGTGTGTTGGTAAAGTCACAATTAAGCTCATATGATAAAATTCTCCCTCATTTTGTTTATTGAAGTTAAGAAAATATAAGCCTTAAAAATGTAAATTCTGTGTTTTTAAATAGGAACCTACATTAGTAGATCTACCAGTAAAATGTGTCTTCTTAATATTATTTTATTATGCTTGTTTCCCTCAAAGTGTTATAAAGCTCGCCTCAAACCCCATTTTTATAAGATTCTTTTACGCAGTGTTAGTAAGAAGTAGTAGTATAGTTAGCACAGAAGTTCCCAGAAAACGAAAGACTTCTGTTTCCAGACTGTTTTTGGAACACTGCAGGATATACTGAGGAGAGGAAAGCTCCCAGGTGGGGAGTGGCACTTAAAAGAGAATGGCAGGTGTCAGGACTTCCTATCCACAGCATTACCCTGCCTCATGTGTTTTGAGTATACTGTCTCCACAAGTGTTAGGACTTCCCATTCACAGCACCACACTGCCTCATATGTTGTCAGTATGCTATCTCCACAACTACTCACAGAAATAGACCAACTCAAAAATAAATGATTTTTTAATCTCCTCACTACTTTCCCTGTACAAGATCACACACAGAGTCTCTCTCTCTCTCTCTCTCTCTCTCTCTCTCTCTCTCTCTCTCTCTCTCTCTCTCTCACACACACACACACACACACACACACACACACACACCCTACTGATAATTTCTCTAAAAACCCCTTACCAGATGGTATACACTTGGGCCATAAGAACCTGGTAATAGTTTTTAAATAACTTGTGTATCTTCATCATGCTAACTGTCACTAAAAGAAAAGCTATAGTTTTGGTAGCATGGAGCTGAAAATGATGTTAAATACAAGTGTCTGTCAATAAACAAATCCAAGAACAAGCTTTAAAACTTTCTAAACCAAAGAGCTGTCACATCTTGCCTCAAACAAACTGTTCAAGGCACTCAAGGCTACTCTGACAACCATAGCCATGGTGATAATCACACCAAGGACTACGAGAAAGGCTCATCCGAAGCTGCTTTTCACTGACTTCGTACTAACTATACAGCAGCCACCTTGCTATATTCCACATGCAAGAACATAGATGCACAGAGCCTCAGATCTTTAGAATCCAAAACTATCTGAAACTCCCAGAACATCCACAGATTTGCATTCTGTTCAGAGACAAATGCATATTCAAGGAACATAAAAGAAACTCATCCCATTTTTATATGACTTTGGGAAACGTCAATCCTCTTAGCAGTCTTAATACTTAACTAACATAAGATAATTAACTCCCTAAGGACAATAAAAAAGATAGAGGATGAGTAAAGGATTATGAAATCAGGATATCAAATCATGACCAGAATTAATACATTCTTGCTAAGAAAATTTGATAACCAGAGTGCTAGGATTATTAACACAGATCATAGAAATGGGCTCAGAAAAATGGTTATCATGGACCCTGAACAAGAGTGATGTGTAAATTAATGAAGCATCATATAACTTAAAACACCGCATATATGTGTATATGTGTTTATATGTGTACTGTGTACATGTGTACATGTGTACATGTGTATATGTATATATGTGTATATGTATATATGTATATATGTATTTATGTATATATGATTACATATGTACATATGTATATAAGTGTTTATATGTGTTGTGTGTGTCTATGTGTGTATGTGTGCATGTGAGTGGGTATGATGAAATAGAAAGGGGGACCACCATGAGAAGGGAGAGAAAAGGTAATAAAATGCACCGATGATATGAAGCAGAAAGACTATTTGGGGAGCAGAAGGAAACTAACAAATGGGGGCAAAAGGGGGTGCACAATGGGTGCGGGATGAATATGTAAGAGTATAATGACATAAATGTGTGAGAACAGCACAATGAACCCTATTACTTTACTAGCAGAGAAATAGATAAGAAAAAACTGTTTAAAATAGAAAACTATTTTTGAACTCAAAGACCTGAGAAGTATGGATAACCATAGTTTCCATTGTTTTTTTCTTTGCTTGCTTGTTTGCTTGTTTGAACACAATTGTCTCTTGAAAATATCTTCATTAGATCCAGTTGTAAGAACTTTAATTGTATGGCCTTTCTGTCTTTTTAAATAACCAGGGAATAATTTCTTCAAAATTAGTTTGTGATGAGCGAAATAACTATTAATGTTCTTTCCTGGTTGTCCATTACATTGTTCTTGTGTGTGTGTGTGTGTGTGTTTGTGTGTATGTGTCACTCCTCTCTCTCTTTCTTTCTCTCTCTCTCTCTCGATGTGTGTGTGTGTGTGTGTGTGTGTGTGTGTATGGGGATGGGTGTATGTGTGCATGTGTATGTGCATATAGAGTTATAAACATATATAAAACATATAAAAAGACTTTCATCATAACAAAATCTGTGTGTATATGTATAGAAAAATATTAACATATAGAAAAGGCTATACCATTGTAACAAAATCAATACAATAGAGTTGGGGTTTGAGATATTTTTTTCCTCGTGGAATTAAGAGTTTAAGTTGAGTATATAAATATGTGCATAAGTAGCATGTCATCTAATCTGCTTGTCTGCTGCTTCCCATTGGCTAACACTTAACTGGTTTCTATCACACTGCACTGAAAGAAGAAAAAAGGAAAGACTGCTCTCTCAACATGTTCTTCTGACAAATACAACAGTATCTTTACAGTGCAGTAACTCACTGATGCTGAGCAAATGAATTGACAATTCATTATTTCACCATACAGTTGAATACAAATACCATACCTGTGACAAGAGATACCATTTTGTGAATGATAAACGAAGATTTAATGAAGTTACGTTAATGGATAAAATGCAGAGAGTGCCAATGTATTGCAGACACTCTGTCCTCGAGGTTAAGAGACCATCAAAAACAAAAACAAAACAAAAGCAAAAAACAAAAAACAAAAGACAAAACAAAACAAAACAAACAAACAAACAAAGCAGGATTGTTTTTAGAGAAGCGGGGCTTTGGGACATGGCAGGACACCTGCACTCAAAGGTTTTATTCTAGCACAGAGTGGGCAGGCTTCCTAAGTGTACATTCTTCTCCAAGGAGCTAGTGACAAACAATGCCTCTGGAGGTAAAGGAGTTCTCTCGTAGAGTCTAGCTCCTGGTAGGATCCAGTGGATGCCATAGCCCCCCAGACATAGAGGTAGACATATATTGTTAGCACAAACAGAAGCCAATGGCTTATAAAAAATGAAAAAATAGAGATGTTATGCAAATGTGAGGGTAAGTATGTGGGGGTGGATCTGGGAGGAGTTAAGAGAAAGAGTTTTGACTAAATATGATTAAAATATATTGTATAAATTCTCAAATAAGATAAAAATATTTTTAATAGAAGTAAAGTTTGGCTTCAGGATTTGACTTGGTGATAGGACCTAATATTTCTGAGGACCTTGATTCAGTTTTCAGGAACACACCCCTATGAATAAAATTAATTGTTAGAATCATGATTGGTAAAGGATAAAAGTGACTACAGACTCAAGGGTTTCTGACATCCAGGATAGTGTAGCATTGTATATACAAAACTAATGTGATTTATGAATCCCAGGCGTTCTTAATGAACGTAGTTTCTATCATTTCAAAGGCTTGATATAGCAAAATTATCTGGTTTTATAGTAAAACTCATTTCCTATGTACAAATGACAAACATACTGAGAACAAATTCAAGGAAATAGTACCACAATAGCCTCAGTAAAATAATATGTTTTGGGATAATTTTACCTAAACTGGTAAAAGATTCATATAACGAAGGTGTTAAGACATCACATGAATAAAGTAGAGAATACACTAGAAGACGGAAAGATTTCCCATATTCATAGATTGTTAGGATTGTTATAGTAAAAATGGTCATCCTACCAAAAACAATCTACAGATTCAGTACAATATGCATTAAAATAATCTTGAACTTCATATGGAAACACACAGACAGACACAGATAGAGAGAGGGAGAGAGCAAGTGAGAGAGAGAGACAGAGAACGAGAGAGAGAGAGAGAGAGAGAGAGAGAGAGAGAGAGATATCCATATATCTAAAACAATCTTGAATAACAAAACTGGATAATAAAAGCACTACTGTAGGTTTCACCATCACCAATTTCAGGTTGTACTTCAGTGATATAGAAATAAATAAAGCATAGATAAAATTAAAGTCTTAGGCATAAGTTGACATGCCTATAGACACCTGATTTTTGACAAAGAAACAAACAAATATACTGTCCAAATAAATAAATAAATAAATAAATAACATCTTCAAAAAATGGCACTGTCCAAACTGGATACCTGCATGTAAAAGAATTGATCCACGTATACCACACTGCACAAAACTCAACAACAAATGAATCAAGGTCCTCAGCCTAAAATCACATATCCTAAGTCTAATACAAGATAAACTGGGGAGTTCACTTGAAATCATTGGCAAAGTCAAAAATGACTTTCTGAACAGGGTCTAATAGGCAGAAGCTCTAAGACTGACAGAGCTTGTGGGAGTGGCCAACCAGAGACTGATATACCTTGAGGCCCAAGCCAGGAGAAGGAGCCCATGCCCAACACTGCCTGCCAGGATGACTAGGAACCAGATGCAGAATGGCCTACAATAAAATAATTCCTGAAGATATTCTGCTACACTCTTAGATTGATGCCTTGGCCAGATGTCACCAGAGAGTCTTCATCCAGCAACTGATGGAAACAGATACAGAGACCCACCCCCAAACTTAAGGCTGAACTCAAGAAATCCTACAGAAGAGAGAGGGAGGGAGGAAGGCTATTAGGAGCCAGAGAAGTCAGGACACCAAGAAAACTTGCCTCACAGAATCAACTATGCAGTGTTCATAGGAGCTCACAGAGACTGAAGCAGCAATCATGGAGCCTGCATGGGTTTGTGCTAGCTCCTCTGAATATCTGTGCTTATTTCTCTTGTTGTTTATGTTGGGCTCCTAACAATAAGTGTAGGGGTCTGTCTCTCTGCCTCTTTCACCTACTCCTGTGAACCTTTTCCTCCTGCTGAGTTGCTTAGTCCAGCTTTGATGTGACTGCTTATGCCTAGTCTTATAGCATCTTGTTTGATTGCATCATGTTTGATTAGTATGCATGGGAAGCCTGCTCTTTTTTAAAAGGGAAATGGAGGAACAGTGTATCTGGGGTGAGGGGCAACAGGAGGACTGGAGGGAGAAGAGGCTGCAAACAGGATCTATTCTATCAGAAAAGAATAAAGAAGAAAATCTACAGTCAGGTCATAGTTCTTATAAGATTTGTATCTACATATTATATTGCTTTAAATATTTGAAGATTTTGTTTTATCTTTTGTAATTATGCATGTGTTTATTTCTGCATGCTTGTATGGGCAAGTGCTCTTAGATAAAAATACAAGGCCACTGGATCCTCTGGGGTTAAATTTACAGGCAGTTATAAACCACTTAATGTGGGTATCAGGTATCATGAACAGAACTCTGGTCCTCTGGAAAAACAGCAAATGCCCTTAATTACTGAGTCATCTCTCCAGGTCTGTTATGCAAAAAAAATAATAATACATGTTAAAAATTTAAAAAGTGTTTAGTGTTAATTATGGTATAAGAAACTTAGTAAAATGAGCAGGTGTCAAAAAACTAACAGTAAATGGTAGCTCCTGAAGTTAAAACGATTCTGAACTGAAAAAGAAACATATCATTTATGGAAAGAGAAATTCTACAAAATAATTGTTTTAAACCAATCAACAACTGACTTAGAGTTAATATCTAGAATATACAGAAAGTATTTAAGAAACTAAACATAAAGAAAATAAATAACTTAACTTTAACACAGTGCATTAAACAAACTAGAAAGCTCTTAATAAAATGAAATACAAATGACATAGAAATGCAAAAAATATTTAGCATCATTAATCATTGGGGAATATAAATGAAAACAACTTTGGAATGTGAGATTTCGTCTTTTATCTCTTAAAGAGATGAATGTTTTAATGGAGAAATCGGGATCAAAGGTTACAATGACAAAAAGGTTTAATATTGATAACCTGTTATGTGGCAGCATATTCCCACCCCACTCTTTCTTTCTCTGTGCATGGTATCTACATTTTTATTTGTGTTATATGCTTATGTGTGTTTGCAAAAATGTGAAGTTGTGAATATGTTTGTATGTGTAGAGTATGCAGAAATGCATGCGTAGATTCTAGAAGAAGATATCAGACTTTCCACTATCACAATCCATTTTACTTTTTGAGTTATAATCTCTCACTAAACCTAAAACTATTCATTTTGGCAAAACTAGCGGGTGAGGGAGCTCCCAAGTTCCATATGTCTTCATCCCACCTTGTAAAACTGAAATTATAGGCCCTACAGCATACTTAGCTTAGATGTGGGTTCCTGAGATTCAAATGTAGTTCCTCGGACTTGCTAGCTAGCTGCTTTACCCACTGAGCCATCTAGCCAACACAAAGCTTCATTTAAACAAGGAACGTTAACTTCTTCAAATATGGTGTTAATACCTTGGCGATATTTCAAATTCTATCTACAGCATAGCTGTATTACTTCTTGTTTTTTTACTCAGGAAAACCATGTGGCCCCATTACTTACCACTTGAGGGCCACCTTTTATGGGAAGTCCATAGTTAATGACATCTATTTCTGTTACCTCCTTAGTTCAACTTGTTAAACAGAAGGAAATGAGGACACCTCAGTCCTGTGCTACTCCTCCCTATACCTAGCATGAGCTCCCTTGCATTCTTACAGGAGTAAGAAGGCAACACAGGTCCTTACTGGAGCTGAAATCCTTCCCCTGTTGTTATGCATTCTTTTTGCAACCCTCAGTCAGGTTTTTTTATCACTAGTTACTCAACAATGTTTCAAATCAGGGGCCCCTGGGTAGCTCCAAACTGAAGTCAATTTATACAGGTGTAGTGATTTGCTATCCGCCAAAAGCTGTCCACAGCACTTGACCATTTATACTCAAGCAGATAATTGACACCCTTAGTCGTCCTCTTAAGTTCAAAGACAAAATCATCCAAAACCACTGACAGGTACAATTTTCCTAATTAAAGTTAGGTGATAGTAAAGAAGTCAACTCTGAGATGAGTTACTCAGAATTAAAATGTGCACACAGAGGCGGCGACAGCACTTAAGGAGAGAGGTTTGTATACTTATGCTTTGTGATAGGCCAGTACAACAAATTTCCTTTTTATAAGATACTATTGATGCTTCTTCTCATTTGTGGCTAATTACTCTCCATCTGTTTAACACCCACGAGATTTTCATGTCTCAAAAGAAAACTTTGATTTGCATAAAAGCAATCAGACCGTCTGTATCACCTGTAATAAAACTAAGCTGGGGGGGGGGGAGAGAAAAACAAAAACTTGAGTACTTGAGTAAAAAGTGTCCCTTCATCCAATATATTTCAATAATTTCCAAAGACAAGTTACCTTAAGCATTAACTGGTCACTCATGACAAAAAAAAAAAAAAAAAAAAAAAAAAAAAAAAAAAAAAAAAGTGTCTTGAGACAATGTTTCATATCTCAGGCTGACCTTGAATTCTAAGCATGACCTTGACTTTGACCTTGAACTTCTATTGTTTTGCCTCCCACATCTCCAAAAGATGGGATTGAGAGACAAGATACTGCCATGTTTAAGCAGTTCTGGGGATAGAACATTGGCTCATTGCATGCTAATCAAGAACTCCGCCTTCTGAACTACACTCTAACCTAGATGATAAACCTCTCATGTAGGGAATTCAGCTTTTCTACAGCAGTAAATTCCTCTCATGTAAGGAATTCAGCTTTTCTACAGCAGTAAATTCCACCACAGGTGCAGATTCAGCTTCTAGATTGAAGTCTCACAGAACACTGAGAAAGCTCATTATTTTTAGTAGTGACAGCACTGAATTGAAAAGACATACCAAAAAATTGCCAAATTTTTAAAAAGTGCCTAGATGTTTAGATTAAACACATGCTTATGTGTTAAAAACACGGGTATTATTAGAAATTAATATTGAGATGTGGCTTTTTCTCCAGTAGAAATTTTTATTACATCTAATTAAATCTTATTCCATTAATTTAGCAAGTATTAAATTCAAAAAGAATTATTTTCTAACTTATATTTTTCTATGTTTTTATAATATGTTCTTAAATAAAATGGAAGATTATTTGTGTAACTAATCTTTTTCAAGGTCTGTTATATGAAATCACAATCAAATTGCATTTCATTTGCTCTCTTTTTATCATTTTTAAATTATACCACAGAGTCAGGTTGACTATGAATGTTTTCTATAACTTGCTAACAAAAAAATAAATAAAAGCATTTTAGGGTTGGGTCATACTTAGAGCTATAACTTGCTTAGTGCATCCTTTCGTATGGGTAGAGAAGCTATGCAGCAAAAAGACAGTCACATGCCATCTATCATCAAATGCAAGCTGTTCTACTTGAAGAAAAAGTATCTACACAGTTACCCTAATTTCTCCTCTATCCTTGGGGACGATGCTCAGTAATATATGTCTTATTTGTCACTCTAAATTATGATATTTTGTAAGATTTAGAATTAAGAATTCAAATTTAGAGCAGCACAACATTTAAGGGACAGATGCTGTTAGGACTGCCATACCCTCATACTGTCTGTCCCCTTTATATCCAACCTGTCTTTCCTTCCTGAACAGTTTTCTTGATACCACTTACCTACCTAATTTATCCTTCAAATTTACAGACAGAAAACAACAAAAAAGTTTTTCTAAAATCAAATTCTTGACATTTAATTTCTTTCTTCTCTCCAGTTCCAGCGAGCTTCCAGTAAAGTAGCACTCTGAGAATGGCTTGTAATCTCCCTCAGGCTGGGCCTCCCTCAGGTTCTTCAAACCAGCCACCCAAACCTTCTTTAGAGCTTCACACTTACCAAGCTTCACTTCTCTGGTTTCCTCTCCTCCACAAAACAGTTGCTCAGATATTCCACGTCCCTAGAATGCATTTGCCTCTTTCTTTGCTAGTTGAATCCTACTCAGCCTTCAATTTTCAATTCCAAATGAAGGAAAATTTTCATCTGTGAATCTCTTGTGGCCCTATCTATCTCTTCGGTGATCATTTACTCTCTTTCATGCATAACTATACATATTCAATTGCAGGTATTCATGTATACAGCCACAGTATCATAAATTACATCTGTATATAATACATCTGATATATAGAATACATCTCTATATCTATCATCTATCAATCAACATATCTATTTATCATCTATCTTCTATGAACCTATTTATTCATTAGCCTATTTCCGGAATATAACAAGCTCCTATAGATATGTTATATCAACTATCTACAAGAATTACAACTAATCCCA